>NW_007751357.1:6781-9379 GCF_000696425.1 Galeopterus variegatus | reverse complement strand
ACCTTTTTATATATATGTGGATGCACGAGCAAAAGTTTTACTTTTGTATTCTATAGCACTGCATAAATATACCACAATTTATCTACCAACTTTACTGTGATAGGTTGTTTTCAGTATTTTGCTAGCATGAAAAATAATGCTAGGAACACTCATATACACATTTCACAGGCATGTGCAAGACTTTCTCTAGTAAATATACACACCATCGACTGCTAAGTTTCAAAGTTTGCATATTTTCAACTTTACCAGAGTTGCCAAAATCTTTTTAAAAATGGCTCTATCTCTTTATATCTCAAATGGTTAAGGATTCCTACTGACAACATCTTCATTAAATATGAACTTGAGAGACTAAAATATCTGGCAATCTAGTAGGTGCAAAGGGGTATCTCATTGTAACTGTAATTCAAATTTCTGTGATTAGTAATGGACTCCTTTCAAATGTTTGTTTTACTTGTTTCTTCTGTGAAAATCAGTTGGTGTCATCTGCCAGGTTTTTTCTTTTTTTTATTGAAATGTATTGATTATACATATTTGTGGGGTACAGAGTTATATTTCAATACATGTATAGAATTACAAATCAGGGTAATTAGCATATTCATCATCACAAAACTTAATCATGCCTTTGTCATGTGGACATTTGCTCTCTCCTCTCTTCTAGTCATTTGATAACATGCAGTAAATTGTTAATTATAAATGCCTAGCTTGACTATACACCAACAAAAATTTTCCTATTTACCTGTTACGTGTCCATTAACGAATCTCTCACTATCCCCTCTCCTATCTCTAGTAACCACAGTTCTATACTCTCCTTCCGAAAGTTCAATCTATTATTATTATTAACTTATTTTTACTTTNCTAATATACATTTGTAAGGTGTTATTACCAGTAAATTCCTAAGGAATACCCAAATCTTCTGTATAATATTAATATCAGCCATAAGCAGAACAGTCCACTCTTCCTCCATAATTAATTCCTTATTTAATCCTGCAAAACCGATAAGAATACTGACTGAGATCATCTCCAGATTCACACTGACCTGAGCTCAACTCTTGATTGTGATGGATTAATGACAGCCACAAATTCTTTGCCACTCTTCCTTATTCCCCTTCCCCTTGAATCTGGGATAGCCTTATGACTGACTTGATCAATGGAACACAATGGAGTGTTAGCACACAACTTCTAAGGCCAGGTCTTAAGAGAGCTGCGGCTTCTGCTTTCACCTCCAGAAACACTCCCTATTGGAAGTCAACTGTCACATGAAATTCTGACTACAAACAACAAGAAAGCCCCAGCTAGCCACCAGAAAAGAAAAGAGGTCACATGCAGGAGCAGCTAGGCCCCAGACATATGAACGAAACCTTCTCAGACCTTCCGCCCTAACCCAGCCACCAGCAGAATGCAGCCAAATGAGCAGAACTGCCCAAAGCCAAATTGTGAGAAAATAGTTGTTGTTGTAAATCAGAGGTTGATGAACTTCTGTAAAATGCCAGAGAGTAAATATTGTTGTCTTTGTGGGCCAACCACTCAACTCTGCTATTGAAAAAAAATACACATATGGGAACAAAATCAATCTGGCTTGTTCTAATAAAAGTTTATTTTCAAAACAGGTAACGGGCCAAATTTGGACTGCAGACTATAGTTTTCTGACCACTGTTTTAAATCACTAAATTATGGGGTAGTTTGTTATGTGTTAATACATACCCCAAATACTGGCTGAGCCCACTTACAGCTGTGAAAGCTCCAGCCAAGTTTTTTGATGTTAAGTCTCAATTTTCTCATCTGTAAAAATGGCAAAATAGTAGTCCTATACCTCATAGTTTTATCATAAAGAGAGGAAGATATTAACTGCTCCATATAATGACTGCACATAGTAAACATTCCATTGTTTTAATTGCTATTAATTTATAAAATAGATATTGGCAGGGTCAGAAGTTAGTAAAAGGTACTCTCCTAATGTTTCCAGGCCAGATCCACAACACTGCTGACCCCAATTCAGCCACCATCCACTCTACTCCCAAATACCTACTCACCTAAGCTCAGCTCACCAGGATATTTAGAAAAACCAGTAATCTGTAAAAAGTAGTTCTGTTTTGTAAAAATACAACATCTGAAGATCTTATTAGGCTAAACAAAATCTTAAACTATCAGGGATAAAAGAAACATTTTTAAAAATTTTTAATTAAGAACAATTAAATCCAATGTGTCAACTCTTATTTAACTTAACATTTTTTATTTTGGCATCAGAATTGATTTATTATGAGTTATTTTATATACACAAGAATATTTAGGTGTGTTTAATACAAAAGATGAAAAACAAAAGAGATGCCCATGGGACCACAATGTAGCTTAAGAAAACATCAACAAGACACTTGAAGCACCCTGTGAACCCCCCACTCAAATTCATCCCTCTGCCAACCTTGTAGGTAACCACTATTCTGAATTGTATGTTTATCGTTACTGTATATCATTCATCAGTATAATTTTACTGCACACGAATATACCTAAGTAATGCAGAGTTTCAGTTTTGCATGTTTTTTACCTTTTTATATATATGTGGATGCACGAGCAAAAGTTTTACTTTTGTATTCTATAGCACTG
>NW_007751357.1:0-6022 GCF_000696425.1 Galeopterus variegatus | reverse complement strand
GTGCCTGGCTTATTTCACTTAACATAATTTTCTCCAAGCTCATCCATGCTGCTGTGAATGGGGGAATTTCATTCTGTTTTATAGCTAAGTAGTATTCCATTGTGTGTGTGTATATATATATATATATATCTTCTTTATCCAATCATCCGTTGATAGACATTTAGACTGGTTCCATATCTTGGATGTTGTGAATAGAGCTGCAATAAACATGGGAGTGCACATATCCCTTTGACATTATGATTTCCATTCCTTTGGGTATATATACTCAGTAGTGCATCTGCCCATTTTTTCCTCTAGGTTGTCTTTTTATTCATTTTTAGGAGTTTGCTAATCACTTACATGTGTTACACTATATTCTTTCAGTTTGTTTCTTATCCTGTGCCTTTCCTTATGGTCTCTTTTGATAAGCATAAGTCCTTGATTTTAATGAAATCAGACTTATTGGTCATTTCCATTATGGTTTATGTGTCTTACTTAAGAAATCCCTCACAATTCACAGTCATGTATATACTCTTATATTTTTTCTAAAAATTGTCAAGTTTTACCCTCAGCATTTAAGTCATTAATTTATCTAAAACTTTGTTGTGTGTGTTGCGAGTCAGGGGAGGTCTCATCTCATTTTTTCTATAAGGGAAACATTGTCACAGCATCACCTTTCCCACTGACCAGCAACACCATCTCTGCCATGCATTCACCAAGTTTCCATATATGCATGGTTGCTTTGTTTGTTTTGGTGTCACTGTCGAAAAGGTTAGAATAAACTGTTCTTTAAATGTCTGTTAGGGGCCGGCCCCGTGGCGCACTCGGGAGAGAGCAGCACTCCCGCCGCGGGTTCGGATCCTATATAGGGATGGCCGGTGCGCTCACTGGCTGAACGCGGTGTGGGCAACACCAAGCCAAGGGTTGCGATCCCCTTACCGGTCACAAAAGAGGACAAAAAAGAAAAAAAAAATGTCTGTTAGACCCACCTGTAAAACTATCTGGAACTGAGGTCTTTTTGTTTGTTTTTATAAGATTTCTAATTACCAGTTTAATTTTTTTTGACAGTTGTAGGATTATTCTAAGTTTTTCTTCGCTCTTTTGTATTAACCCAAAGAGAAATGAAAACATATGTTTGCAAAAAAAAAAAGTTCATAGCAGCTTTATTCATAATGGCAAAAACCTGAAAACAACACAGTTGTCCATCAGTAAGAGACTGGATAAACTGTGGTATGGTAACATAATGAAATACTACTCAGCAATAAAAATGATGCAAAACGACATGCTGAATTTCAGAAAAATTATGCTGAGTAGAAGAAGCCTTCTACAAAAGAATACATACTATGTGATTCCCTCTATTTTAATTTGTAGAACAGGCAAAACTAATTTATGACACCCCAAAAAGAGTCCCAAAAGCAATTGCCTCTGAGCATTTGGGGGTGGGGCTTGACATTTGACATGAAAGAGGCATGGGGGAATTTTCTGGAGTTATGATAAGCATTTATAGGTTGACAGTGGTTTGAGTTACACAGGTGTCGTATTTCTCAAAATTCAGCAATTATACACTTAAGATCTGGGGCATTTCATTGTATGTACACTTTACATTAAAAGAAAAACTGTAAACACTGAAATCAAGTTAATGATGTACACGCTGAAGTCTCAGGAGAATACTAGTATCACTAATTTATTTTAAAATGCATTAAAAATTAAAGTGGATTAACGGATGGATAGGTGATAAAGCAAGTATAATAAAAATGTTAATTGTAAAACCTAGGTGGTGGGTGTGTGAACATATACTATAAAATTCTTTCACCTTTGTTTTATCTTGAAAATTCTCATGACAAAATGTTAGAGAAAACATTACTCCAAAGTCACATTTTTACTTTTTAAATGTGGCGATTTTATGTACTTATAATTTACTTCTTTAACAAATTAAGAATAGGAGTTAGTTTGTTCATGAAATTCTTGAGTGAGTGACAAAGTAGAAAACACCATCCTGTACCTGAGTCTACAGCTTCACTTCTTGATTTCTTCCTTTTGCCACAAGACATCTTCCCTTTTTTCTGAGTTTTCTACAAAAACCAAAAAAAAAAGGCATGGATTTTTATTTAAGAAAAGTTTGTTTTCTTAAAACTTGAAGATTACAAAAGCAGTATTAACAAACACTGTCATTCACTACTTTAGCTACAACTCTCATCTAGTTCTAAATTAATTATTAGTTATATACATTATCTAAGTTAATATAAGGAAGCATTATAAAAAATTAAATAAAACTGTCACAAAATAAGAAAAAATAAAACTTCCAGTTGACTTGTAAGATCGTTGGCTTGGATGGAGCTGAACTGTTTTATTTAAAATAACAATCTGTGGAATCAGCTCAGAATTCTGCTCCCAGCAATGATGAGGAACAGCTACTGAATTAGCTCTCTTGCCACAAACAACCTAACTTTGGGGGAAAAGGGTGGCGACTTTATTCATGCGTCAGTCATTAGGTAACACAAGACTGAGCCCACTGATAAAAGGAAAGCTCAGGTGAACCCACCTACATCTGGGGACAATTTCTAGACAGCAGCATAACAGGCTGCAATCCAAGCACAGCACGGTGACCCTACTCAGCTGAGAAGGCAGAGCTCACAGTATGGGGCAGCTGAAGCAGTTGGAATAAGCAACTAAAAGGTGAAGACCAGGAGTCTGTGTAGGGATTCCTCAGAAGTCTCACCCTACACATGTGCAGGGTGAGACTACATAAAGTTTAGCAGAAGGAGGCTCTTATAGGATTAAGGACCTAACAAGAGAGTGACATCAGTAAGATGGAGGGGTAGATGATCCCCCTGTTGCTGGCTCCTCCCTCCATAAGAAATCAACTAGCAACGATTAAAGAACAACTAGAACTAAATAACAACTAGAACGATAAATCACCATAATTCAAGGGAAAAGGCTAAGAGGCATGCATGCTGAGCGCAGGAACGTATGGAAAGTCACAACAAGAGGGCAGAAGGATCACGTCAAACCACTCCATCCCCACCCCTAAGCCAGTGTGGCACAGAACACAGAGAAGATCCCCAGAGATAGCAAAGCCGATGGCATAGCACTGTTCATGAGAAGCTACTCATAGCCCGAAGTGGAGAAAACTGCCACAACTGCTGGGAAAAAAGATCACTTAAGAACACTCCGCCCCACCCCTCAAGCAGGTGGAGCTGCTCCTCTGAAATTCCTCCTGAAGTTCCACTGCACCCCAATGGGTGGAAGGAGCCGCAACCTGCAGAGGAAAGGAGCACTTCAATCGCTCCATCCCTTTTCCCAGGCTGCCACCGCACTGTTCACAGAGAAGGCCACCAGATTTGTGATCTCGGAAGTAAGAGGAGAGAGTAGAGGTGTGTGTTTGATTTGCCCAGTGGTCTGAGAGTCTGCACAGGGGAAACACCCAGGGCCAGATCCACAAGAGCCATTTGGAGTAGGAGGGCAGGCTGATACACCAGGAGTGCACTGAGGTACCACATTGGCAGCTGATCTGTGTTCTATCAGCATGAAGTCCCAGAGTGGAGAAGGGATGGCGCCACAGTTCTGTAGTGGACATAATCTGTGGAACACTCTGTCCTGAGCCACATTTTCCATACAGTGCAGTTGCTCCTGTGGAGTCTTCCCATGACCTGGAAGTGACTAACAGGCCAACATTTAAATTCTGGTCCACACAATAAGTCCTCTCCAGACTGTGAAACAACACCAAGGCAGCAATTTAGCTCAGGCACAGTATTCAAATTCTGATCCCACAATAAATCTTCCCCACACTGGGAATCAATAGCAGGACAGCGAGTTAGTACCAGTGCAGCCGTTAAGCGGTGGTGGTTGCTATAAACTCTCCATAGAATGGAAACAACTGCAGGTCAAAGATAAAGTTCTAATATTGAGCAGTAAAGGTCTGACACCACCAAAGAACACCTGCAAAAGATGGAAAAATCAGTTGTCTCCTCGAATGCACAGGTATCAGTGTAAAGACACAAAGATTGAGACGGAACAGAGAAATATGACACCACCAAAAGAAACCAATAAAACTCCAGCAACGGACCAGAAGTATAGCAGATTTATGAAATGTCTGACAGAGAATTGAGAATAATCCTCTTAAAGAAGTTCAGAAGGTCACAAGAAAATACGGACATAAAATTAAATGACTTTTAGACAAAAATCCAGAATGAGAAACTAGACATAGAATAAAAAAAATTCTAGAAATAAAAAATACATTATCTGAACTGAAAAACTTGACAGAAAGCTCCAAACAGCACACTTGATCAACAGAAAGAACCAATTGAGCTCAAAGACAGAACATACAAAATTACCCAAAGAAACAAAAATAAAATAAAAAATAAAACATTCCTACAGGAATCATGGGACATGATAAAGCAAAACAATCTATGCATAAATGGAGTATCCAAAGGAGACAACAGAGGAAAAAAACCCAGAAAGCATATTTAAAGAAATGATGGCTGAAAATTTCCCAAGGATGGAGAAAGATTATAGCATCCAGGTACAGGAAGCTCAGAGGTCACTAATCAAATTCAACCCAAAGAGGAATTCCCCAAGGAACATCATAATCAAATTATCAAAATCCAAAGATAAAGAATACTGAAAGCAGCAAGAGAAAAAAAGCACACAACATTAAATGGAGTCCCAACACCACCAGTATTATACCATATTGTAGTATAATCATGGTATAATTCAGTTTACTGTAGAACAGATCAGTAATTACAAAGGTATTTGCTTTGCCTTCCCAACAAAATCTACCCTCACCTACATGCCAGCTATTAAAGGCAGGTGTCATTACGATTGACCACGCCTCAGGTATTTCTGGGTTCCAAGTTAACTGGGGACAAAGCCAATCACTCTGTCTCACCTTGCAGGCTTGTACTGAGACTGATTTCCACTGTTATTATACAGCAGGACCCACGTCCCTCCTACAGGGAAGACAGTAGTGGTATTTAGAATAGTTCCTATCCCTACTAACTGTATGGAAGGATATGTTTTATTTTGCACTATTCTGGGGCTGAGGGCAACCATAGTACATTAATGTAAATTACAAGTGCCCCCAGAGAATTCTCATAAGTTTGGGGGGGGCCATAAAATTCCCACGGGTATGTCCCTTGAGCCTCAGCAGCCAGGAGAGGGGGCCACTGCCCCATGGCCATTTTAGCCTCCATTTGTAGTGAAACAGTCAAGAGGCCCTGATGGGTCTGAGTATAAGTGCTTTCCCAAAGGTGGGTTTTAGCATTATCCAGCATTATTTGTTGAGTCTGCCTTGCCTACTCTAAAGCTTCATTATCTTTCCAGGCTGACTCCTATCCTTTGCCTTCCACCTGGAAGAGAACTCTGAATGTTGCTCCTCATCAAAAGTGAATTCAGCTTGTCCCAGGATACCTAGTTGGGCACCTATCTCCCTACGGCCCTTTTCTGTCTTGTGGGCCAGTGTTATTTAATCCACCATGCATGTTGTTGCCACTGTGTACTAATGGCCTGAATACAGTTTGAATACGTGTTTTGTACCCAGAAATGTTGCATTTCCCCATACTAAGGTTAGATGTACAGTCACACCCAGGTGTAATTTAATGAGAGTGTGCCATAAGGCCTTCCACACCTTTCTTTGTCTCGTGGGGCCATTCCCCAGGGGAACTTGGATCCACCAAGTGATGCCAATCACTTTAATCCTATCAGGAACCCACTGCTTTTTCCGTATTCTATTGGATAGCTTTTCATCCACAAAAACAAGGGTAATACACGTTTCTGCACAGCACAATGTGGCATGTTGAGCATACTGCCATCATATTTTGTCCTTTATAACCAGGGACCTTTCTAAGCATATGATCATCAAGGTTTACAGTTACATAGTGATCAGTCTGCTGGGAGTCATACAGCAAATGGTTTGAAGTTCCACTAGGAAGCAGTTCTCAGAAATTCTTCTCCAAATGGTATCTTTTATGGTAAATGTAACCTGAAAAATAGGATTCAAAAGATACCAGCACATTACTAAATTTCCATTTAGTCATTAACATTT
>NW_007751356.1:4296-9381 GCF_000696425.1 Galeopterus variegatus | reverse complement strand
AGCGCCACCGCGCTTCCCAAGCGGCGCACTTATCCAGTGCGCCACCAGGCCGGCCCCTAAATGGGCTTACTTTCTTTACTTCTCTTTCTGTTAATTCCTTATTTGAGTATATAAATGCTACTAATTTCTGGGCATTTATTTTGTTTCTTGTAATGTTACTGAATTATTAACCAGCTCTAGGAGTTTATTGATAGAGTCTTTAGGTTTTTCTATATATAGTATCATGCCATCTGCAAATAGGGAAAGTTTGACTTCATCTTCTCCAATCTGGATTCCCTTTAATTCTTTCTCTTGCCTGATTGCTCTAGCTAGTACCTCCAGTACTATGTTGAATAGAAGTGCTGAGAGTGGACATCCTTGTCTTGTTCCTGTCCTTAAGGGGAAGGCCTTCAATTTTTCCCCATTCAGAGTAATACTGGCAGTGGGCTCGTCATAAATGGCTTTTATTTTGTTAAGATATTTTCCTTCTATACCTAATTGTTGACAGTCTTTATCATGAAGGAATGTTGAATTTTGTCAAATGTATTTTTCAACATCTATTGAGATAATCATATGGTCTTTGTCCTTGAGCTTTTTGATGTGATGTATCACATTTATTGACTTTCGCATGTTGAACCATCCTTGCATCCCTAGGATGAATCCCACTTGATCACAGTGTATAATTTTTTTAATATGGTTCTGTATTCTGATTGCTAATATTTTATCAAGGATTTTAGTATCTAGGTTCATCAAGGATATTGGCCTATAATTTTCTTTTTTTGTTGTGTCTTTATCTGGTTTTGGTATCAGAGTTATGTTGGCCTCATAGGATGAATTTGGGAGAGTAGAGTCTGTTTCAATTGTTTGGAAGAGTTTCATGAGTATTGGTATTAAATCCTCTTTAAAAGTTTGACAGAATTCAGCTGTAAAGCTATCCAGACCTGGACTTTTTTTTGCTGGAAGATTGCTGATTACCACCTCAGTCTCCTTGCTTGTTATTGGTCTGTTCAGGTTTTCCATCTTTTGTTGGTTCAGTCTTGGTAATTTATATGTGTCTAGAAACTTATCCATATCTTCCAGATTTTCAAATTTGTTGTCATACAGTTGTTTATAATAGTCTCTAGTGATTCTTTGTATTTCTGTGGTGTCAGTTGTAATGTCTCCCTTTTCATTCTGATTTTTGTTATTTGGGTCTTCTTATTTCTTTTTATTTTTATTATTTTTGGTAATCTAGCTAATGGTGTGTCTATTTTGTTTATTTTCTTGAAAAACCAACTTTTAGTTTTGTTAATCTTTTCTATTGTTTTGGGGGGTCTCTATTTCATTCAGTTCTGCTCTGATCTTAATTATTTCTTTCCGTCTACTGCCTTTAGGTTTGGATTGTTGTTGTTTTTCAAGTTCTTTAAGGCATAGCATTAGGTTGTTTATCTGGAGTCTTTCCATTTTTTTGATATAAGCATTTACTGCAATAAATTTCCCTCTTAGTCCTGCTTTTGCAGTATCCCAACAAGTTTTGGTATGATGTATCTTTATTTTCATTAGTTTCTAGAAATCTTTTGATTTCCTGTTTAATTTCTTCTTGGATCCGTAGGTCATTCAGGAGCCTATTTTTTATTTTCCATGTGTTTGTATATGTTCCAGCAATTTGCTTATTGTTTATCTCCAGTTTTAGTCCATTGTGGTCTGAAAAGATTGTTGGAATGGTTTCAATTTTTTAAATTTGCTGAAACTAGATTTGTGGCTTAATATGTGGTCTATCCTGGAGAATGCACCATGAGCTGATAAGAAGAAAGTGTATTCTTTAGCTGTTGGGTGAAATGTTCTGTATATATCTGCCAAGTCCAGTTGATCTAGGGTATGGATTAAATCCTGTGTCTCTTTGTTGACTTGTTGCCTGGAAGTCCTGTCCCATATGGAGAGAGGGGTGTTCAGATCAACCGATATTAATGTATTAGGACCTATCTCCTTTTTTAGGTCTAAGAGTGTTTGCTTGATATATCTGGGTGCTCCAGTATTGGGTGCATACATATTTATGATTGTTATGTCTTCTAGCTGGATAGTTCCCTTTATCATTATATAATGGCCTTCTTTGTCTCTTTTAAGGTTTTTTGGCTTAAAGTCTATTTTGTCTGGTATAAGAATAGCTACTCCTGCTCGTTTTTGGTTTCCATTTGCATGGTATATCTTTTTCCATCCCTTCACTTTTAGTCTATGAGTGTCATTACAGGTGAGGTGCATCTCTTGAAGACAGCATTTACTTGGGTCTATATTTTTAATCCAGTCAGTTAGTCTGTGTCTTTGAATGGGGAGTTTAGTCCATTCACATTTAGAGTAGTAATTGAGAAGTGCTGTTTAATTCCTGTCATTTAATTGCTATTTAGGTGCTTTAAATATCTTTTGATCATTATTTCCCCTTTTATTTCTCTTCTTCAATGTGTGTTGGGGATTTAAGGTGGAATGGTTTAGCTTCTTTCTCTTTCTTGCTGGAATTTTTGTTTTAACTGTGGGTTTTGCTCTTTCTGGTGTTTTCATGATGATGGTCACCATTACTCAGATTCCAGATGAATGACTCCCTTGAGAATTTCTTGCAGGGCTGGTCATGTGGTGGTGAACTCCCACAACTTTTGTTTGTCTGGAAAATACACTATTTCTCCCTCATTTTTGAAGGAGAGCCTTGCTGGGTAAAGAATTCTTGGCTGGCAGGTTTTTTTCTTTTAGTATTTTGAATATACCATTCCGCTTTCTTCTGGCCTGTAGGGTTTTGGTTGAGAAGTCTGCTGTTAGTTTGATGGGGGTTCCCCTATAAGTGACCTGATGCTTTTTTCTTGCTGCTTGTAGAATTCTCTCTTTGTCTTTGAGCTTTGCGAATTTAACTATAATATGTCTTGGGGAGGATCTTTTTGGGTTAAAACTCTTTGGGGACCTTTGAGCTTCCTGGATCTGAAGGTCTGTATCTCGCCCTACACCTGGGAAGTTTTCCGTTACTATTTCCCTGAGTAGGTTTCCAATACCTTTTCCCTTCTCCTGCCCTTCAGGAACACCCACAATTCATATGTTAGAGCACTTGAGATTGTCTGCTATCTCTCTTAGGTTTTCCGCATTATTTTTAATTATTTTTTCCTTTTTTGTCTGCTTGGGTTATTTCAAAAAAAACATCTTCAAGCTCTGAAATTCTTTCTTCTGCTTGCTCTACCCTGCTTCTCAAGCTCTGTCATGTTTTTTATTTTATTGAGTGAGTCTTTCATTTCTAGTTCTGCTACACTCTTTTTTATGGTATTAATCTCTTTGTAGATTTCTTCCTTCACATTCTGGATGTTTTTTCTTGTTTCATTGTGCTCTCTCTAATTGAGTCTTCCTTTATTTCTTTAAGTTTTCTTAAGATCATTACTCGAAATTCTTTTTCAGACATTTCAAGAATTCCCTGTTCCACAGAGGCTGACTTTGGGGCATTACTGTATCCTTTTGGTGTTATCATTTCTTCTTCATTGTTTGTACTTCTAGTGTTTTTGTGCTGATGCTTGGTCATTTGGTAGGGGGTTTGCTTCTTCTATTACACTGAAGTTGGCTGTGGAGTGGCTTTGGTTGCTACTCTGGGGGGTGAACTGTCTTGCTTGACAGTAGGTGTGGTGGTGGTTGTGTTAAACCAACTTGGTTCCTGTTCAAGACTCTGTGGTCATAGAATGAGCCCCTAATATGTGGAGTTCTGCTGGGACAAACTTGGTGGGTCAGATCTGTAGGTTAGTGCTTCCTGCTTGGTCTGAGGTGGGATGAGCGGCCATGTGGAGCCACATGGTTCTGCTGGCTGTTGCCAGTGGGCTCACCTGCACGGTACTGGTTCGAGGCAGTGAGGTGGGGTCTGGAGCTTCCCCCTTGCCTGGGTCCAAGGTTGTGTGTGTGTGTGGGGGGGGGAGTCGCATGGAGCCGTGCAGTTCTGCTGGCTGGGTGGTGCCAGTGGGCTCACCTGCACAGTGCTGGTTTGGGGCTGCGGGATGGGGCCTGTAGCTCCCCCCCATCTGGGTCCAAGGTGGTGGGGTGGGGGGTGGGGCACGTGGAGCTTAATGGTTCTGCTCACTGGCTGGCCCAGAAATCAGATTTAAAACAAGATCAAATCCTTTAAAATCTCAAACTGCCTCCTTTGGATCCCTTGCAGAACTTGCATAAGAGCACTCCAAACTGTAGTCAAATGGCTAAAATTCTGAATTTTTATTCAGGTGGCCCAGGTTTAATTTCCGGCTAGGGAGCCAGTCCCTTAGAGGTGTGAATTTCTTTAAAATGTTAACTTCTAGGAAAGTAGCTAACAGCATGTGACTGTTGCATTGTCTAAAACTTCCAGCTGCCTTCAGGGTGGCTGTGGGTCCTTAGAGGGCTTATGCCTCTTTAGTTTTGTTTGAGTATATTTTCTTTTAAGCCCATCTATTTCTCTCTGTGGAAAATCCACAGGAAATTTACAGTTGACTGAATCCTTTTTTCTTGAACCCCTGGTGACTATATGTGCTTCCTCCATCTGCTTCTCCTATTGGCATGATTTCTGCCATGGACTTCTGGTGACTCTGAAGCCTCACAAAGATGCAGCAACAGCAGCAACTGACCTCTTTTGGGGTCTGCTCCCTTTCTCTTGAGGTCTCAAAAGTTGTTAGTGGGTTTAGATTTACTTGTTAATGGTCTCCTTGTAAAGTCTCGTGGTGAATCTCTGTGATTTTGTTTTGTCTTGACAGCTATTTTGTACTCTTCCTCAGTGTCTCCTCTGACACACACAAACTCCTTACAAAGGCTTGGCATGTGTACCTCTGTAAGCTGTATGTTGTGTCTCCATGTATATTAATGTCTGTACATGTGTTTATATTTTATCTACATAGTATCAAATTGGCTTATAAATAATGCACACATAAATTAAGTAAATAAGCCTAGATGCTTTTCAAGTTCATGTAAATTTAGTAATCTTTGATAAATAAAACTAGTTTAAAATTGTTGGTAAAATAAAATAAAAGTGTTTTGCAGATTTAATTTAGACATTTTTGCCTAGGTGTGTATCTGTCTATTGCTGTCTCTGATAGAGGTTTTAAGGTCATAAAATTGTTGCTTCAGTGATATTTTTTTTTTTTTTTT
>NW_007751356.1:0-1508 GCF_000696425.1 Galeopterus variegatus | reverse complement strand
TGGGTCAGCACTTCTAACACTCCTCTGTTAAGACACACTCCCCATCCTAAAATGCCCACATTTTCACTATTTTCTTGGGTGAATCAAGTCTAGGCTCCAGAATGGTCTAATTTTGAATTGCAGGATAAAAAGGTTAAGACTATAGAACTGAGGAAAATCAAAGGAAGTTGACTAAATGAGGGGGGCAGAATGTAAAGTGTGTTAACCTGAGGAGGCTGTGGGAAACTTGGAGACAACTCGGGAACAGATGTTTGGGAGGTGATATTAAGGCAGTGAACAGTGACTAAATGGTAACTTATGTCACTGAGTTTAGTTCAGCCCTATGCTACCACAAAACACAAACCATCTTCTATTTCATTTTACTTATTTCCCACTGCAACTACAAATGTAGCCTTCTTTAGAAAACTAATTTTTTTCTCTCCTGCTTTCATCTTTTTGTATTTTTAATTTGGTGTGATATTGGTGGAATATGATTTTCCTGGTAATGTCTGGGCTCAAGTTTAAGAGGGTTAAAGAGTTCTTTTAATTCTATTGAACTGAGTTTATGGATATTGATTATTAACAAAAATTAAAGTCTTCAATTAAATGAATAATATGGATATTGAAATAGGATTTATTGTAGGTTATGTTATGGTATGAGCACTACTTTTAGCCTCAGAAAAAAACTATCCTCCAGCATTGTAGTCATGAATATGTCATTTACGCTCTATAAGTTTTAATTCAAGCTCTCCTTTAGGCTGGAATGGAGAATGCCTGAGGAGGCTTCTGGAAGTGGTGTTACCTCACATCAGGTGAGAGAACACTAAGTATCCTTGGTAATTTCATTGGGAGACCTTATACAAGACAGGGTGGAGAAGCTGATTAGGAACTGTGAAGTCATATTATGAAGAAAAAGCTAGAGAAAAGATTTACAGTATAATTGTGCTCAAACCAAAAAGTTCAGTGTGAAATATTAGCTGAAATTGGGCTCCTATACATTTATCCAGATGCTGGAAATATTGCTTCAAGTACAAAATCTTTACTAAAGAAATAAAATAATGTACAAAAATCTTTGTGTGTATATAGTATTTTTTAAACAGTAGAATAGCTCCTATTGAACATTCTGGTTTGGCTTCTATTTCAGATTGGGTCAGAGCCATGGTTAGCAAATTGGATGTAAATCACAGTCTGCGTGGTTGTTTTATTTAAACTTTTAAAATTTTATTTTAATTCAAATTTATTATTATTATTTAAGTTTTTATGTTTTAGGCCAGTTTTAGCTTCACAGCAAAATGGAGAAGTAGAGAGATGAAATATTTTAAATAACTGTAAAATATAATATACATTCAAAAAGGCATAAAGCATAAATGTATTGCTTAATGACTCAGTGTGAATGCAAGTACCTCTGTAGCCATGTCTCAGTTCAAGAAATGGAATGTTTCTTCAGCACCCCCGAAGCCCTCTGTGACCCTTCCCAATTGCAATTCTGCCTCCTTCTTACAAGTGACTGCTAATCCACCTTCTAGGGT
>NW_007751355.1:9255-9656 GCF_000696425.1 Galeopterus variegatus | reverse complement strand
AGAAATGTTACTTCTATGTAGCTCTATTCTCTTTTACTCCTTTTTTGTGGTATTGTTATACGTATTACTCTTATTAATATTGCAAACTCAACCATGCATTGTTGTAATTATTATTTTACCATTTATAGCAATTTCCATAGCCCAATATAGCTTTGCTGCAACTCATCCTTTTGTGCAGTTATTAGCAAATATATCACACATATATTTCTATATGTTATAGGTCCAACAATATATTAAATGCATTATATTTTATACAAATAAAAAAATAAGTTCAAGGAAGAAACAAGAAAAATATGCATTTTTACTGTCATTTATAATAACATAATTACCTTAACTGATGTCCTTTGATTTTTTTGTGTGGATTTAAATTACCATCTAGGGTCACTTTCTTTCAGCCTGAA
>NW_007751355.1:7717-8159 GCF_000696425.1 Galeopterus variegatus | reverse complement strand
TCAAGTTTCATCAGTGTTGTAGCAGGTCTCAGAATTTCATTCCTTTTTAAGGCTGAATACTATTCCATTGTATGTAAATACCATATTTTGTTTACCCATTCATCTGTTGATGGACACTTGTGTTGCTTCTCCCTTTTGGCTATTATGAATAATGCTGCTGTGAAAATAGGTGTACAGATATCTCTTCAAGATCCTGCATTCCATTATTTTGGACGTATACTCTATTTCACCTTCATTTTTGAAAGGTACCTTAGCCGGATATACGAATCTTGGTTGACAGTTTTTTTCCTCTGAGTACTTTGAATATGTTATGCCATTGGCCTCTGGCCTTCATAGTTTCTAAGTCAGCTGTTCACGTTATTATGGTTTCTTTGTAAGTGGTAAGTCATTTTTCTATTGCTCCTTTCAAAGTTTTCTCCTTGCTTTTGACTTTCAGCATTTT
>NW_007751355.1:5311-5995 GCF_000696425.1 Galeopterus variegatus | reverse complement strand
GACTTAGCATCAGCAACAGGTAGCTATAGCAGGATGAGAAACAACAGTGTCCTGCTTCTCCAAAGAAGAAAACCTTCCTCCTGGGTGTCATGGTGAGAAGGAGCCTTGTGTTCTTGGACTGGGGGGAGATGGATCCCCCTGTTTTTGGCTGTAGCAGTCTTGATTGGTGTCTATTTCTGGCTTGCTGGGAGTGGTGAGGGAAGATGTAGCCTTGGTTCAGATACCACAGATTCTTGCCTTTCTTGCTGAATATTCATATATTTTCTTGGGTTGATGTTTGTTTATTTGCTGTTTGCCCTTAGGATCACTTATTTCCAGAGGCTTTAAGTGGTTGGTTTTATAAAAGGTAATTTTTACCTGTTTCACTAGGGAGTGGGTCAGTGAGCTCCTCACACATTGGTGCTGGAAGTCGATCTCCGTTCCCCCCAATTTTTATTTAAAGAAATTTCAAACATACAGATATGTTAGAAGAATAATACCGTGAACTTTTATATGCCTTTCCTCTAGATTTACTAGATGCTAACGTTTTGCCACATTTTGCTCTCTTCTCTCTTCATATATGTGCACGTATGTGAGTCTATATATGTGTTAGGTGTGTGAGTGAGTGTATTCATATGTGTGCGTATGTATTTATTGTCTTTTTTCTTTTCTGGCTGACTTGAAAGTATGTTGAAGATATTGTGA
>NW_007751355.1:2761-3661 GCF_000696425.1 Galeopterus variegatus | reverse complement strand
AACAAGTGCAAGGAATTGCTGTGATTGTTGTGTCCTCTTTTTGTCTCCCCTCCCCCAGTTTCAGTGAAATAAGTAAGTGAAATAAGTGAAATAAGTAAGCCAGGCATGGAAAGAGAAATACCGCATGTTCTCACTCATTTGTGGGAGCTAATAAAAATGTTTAGCTTCTTACAAAGCTGCTGAACTGTTTTTCAGAATGGCTGTGTCCATCTACATTCCCTCTAGTGATGTACGATTTATCTAGTTTTTTCTCATCCTTACCAGCATTTGTTGTTGTCACTATTTTTTGAAAAAGATCTTAATTGGCTTTTGTTTCTAATTCTGGAATTGGGCAACACCTCATTCCATAAAATAGAATGAGTGTTCTCACGAGCCAAGTGGAGGCGGTTGGTTTTATAGGCAGAGAAGGGCTGAGGGTAGCAGAAACAGAAAACAAAAGGTGGACTGGTCATTTAAGTTACTTTTCTTGTAAAGGTTGGAACAGAGAGACTTCCTTATTATGCCAGCTAAAACTGGCCTGTTTGGAGATTTGGCTGTTATCTTTCTCTCTCCTGATGTGAGAGAAGGTCAGATAAACAATTTAGTTTTGGCTTGGTGGTTGGAACTTTAGCATGAGTGACTCCATTTTGGTTTGGTTNTAGCTCTTGTTCTTAGTTGGAGAGTTGTAGCCAGATATGGAAGGAAATTTGAAAAATTCAGGATCTAGTGTAGTCTACTGGCAGCTAATAAAACTGGAAAACAGTGAACAGGGCTACAGTCTAAAAACTGGTGTACTATAGTTTTTCTTCTGAAACAGTTTTTCTCTTTACAGTCACCCCCATTTCCACCAGTGGTAATCTGAGTAAGACTAATTTGCTTGCAAAATAAGTTTAGCTTCGTCAGACTTAAACTGGCTATTTA
>NW_007751355.1:0-814 GCF_000696425.1 Galeopterus variegatus | reverse complement strand
GCAGCCTCTGGGCCTGGAATCTGCATGTTTATTAAGCTCCCAGATGACGCTGGAGCTGCTCTGGGCACCCCACTCTGAAATCCACTGTCTCCGAGTGCGCAGAGGGGGCCCGGGCCTCGACCGGGCACTGCGACATCGGTCATCCGGGAGTGGTGGAGGAGCCCTTGAGGGAGACGGCGACGGCCGAGGAAGCACAGCCCCCGCCGGGGAATGGGGATGAGCAGGGCCCGGGGACTGGAGGCGGCAGGAGGGAGCGCAGAGGATCGTAGGGAGTGTTCGGGAGCGTCCGTGAGCGCGGAAGCCGGGTGCGGCAGAGCCGGTAAGTAGTAGCCGCACGGGCTGCCCGCCGCTCTGCGCCTCCGCAGCGCCATCTTCCCCGGGGTGGGCGACCGCGGGGGCGCAGGACTACCCTTCTGCGAAGACGCTTTACGGTCGTGGCACGGTGGCCCCTCCTCGTGGCTGCCCCCGCACCCAGCCCCCAGCCTGGGAGGGACGTCTCGTTCTGTCCTGTGCAGCCCGGGAGCGGCGGGACCCGTGTCNCAATATTTCACAAAAACCAAATTTCTGTAAGCTGTAATAGCTTAAAAGAAAAAAAGTTTCCTTAAATCTGGAAAACAAAATGTTAAAGAAGCAGCAGTGTTCTAAATAAAAAAGTCATGAAAACCCTTTATTCTTCTTCATCAGTTCATACTGTTTTTTATTTTAGCCATTCTGATAGGTGTGTAATGATATGGGGGTTTTAATTAGCATTTTCCTAATGACTAATGATGTTGAAAATCGTTTTACGTGCTTATTTGTCATGTGTATATTCTCT
>NW_007751354.1:8315-9382 GCF_000696425.1 Galeopterus variegatus | reverse complement strand
TAAAATGTAATGAGAGTAGAATAAATACATTTAATGGTGTGTAAGTATGTGAATTCTTTTCTTCTCCCTCCTAATTCTTAGACTTCCCCACATCAATACACCATTTCAGAATTTCAGATGCTCCTGTTTTACTTGCCTCTATATATTCACTATAGCACTACAACAGCACTGCCATCTTTGTCACTACTGTCCTGTCATCTTTTACATCTCCAATTTTTTTTTTTAATTTCTTCTTTTTCCTCTTTAGTTTTTTTTTTTCTTTTCTTTAACAGAGCAAGGAAATACTTTTATTTTTGCTGGAGTTCAAATTGGTAGGGTTACTGTGTGTATTTATTTAAATTTTATTTATTTTCTATTGGAACATAGCTGATTGCACACATCTGTGGGGTACAGCATTGAATATCAATATCTGTATGCAATATGTGATATTCAAATCAGGATAATTAATATATTCTTTATTATACAATGCAATTGATTTCCTGGCCCTTTATCAATTTCTCCCTACCCCCTTCCCGCTCCTTCTTTCCCACCTTTGGTAACCTCAGCTCTGTTTTCTTCTCTTAAAAGTTCAATGTATTATTGTGATCGTTGCAGCTTTCTTTTAAAAATTTTGTTTGTTTATTTTATTTTTTATTGGCTCCCACATAAAAGTGAGGACATGTGGTATTTCTCTTTTTGTGCATGGCTTATTTCACTCAATACAATTTTCTCTAAGTCCATCCATGTTGCTGTGAATGTCAGTATTTCATTATTTTTCATTGCTATATAAAAAAGTAAGGCATATGTATACAAATTTATATATTATATATACATATATATATACATATATATATATATGTATCTCATTCATTTTTATTGCTACACTGTATTACCATAGTGTAGTATTTCATTGTATAAATATACCACATTTTCTTTATCTAGTTGTCTAATGATGGATGTTTACGTTGGCTCCAACACTCAGCTATTGTAAATAAAGTTGCAATAATCATGGGAGTACAGGTGTCCCTTCAACGTCATGATTTCCATTCCTTTGAATATATATCCATCAGTAGTATTACTGGGTGATA
>NW_007751354.1:5048-7839 GCF_000696425.1 Galeopterus variegatus | reverse complement strand
ATCAAGAAAGCTAGCCCATTTATAATAGTCACCAAAAAAAAAATAAAATAACTAGGAATTGAGTTAACCAAGGAAGTCAGAGATCTCTACAACAAGAACTATAGATCACTGTTGAAGGTGTCACACCCTGGTATAATCCATTCCCACCAAGAATGGGAAGAAACTGTGATTTGCTTGTAACCAATACAATATGGCACAGATGATGAAATGTCTTTCTTCTGAGTATATTGTATAATATTACATAAGACTGTCTTGGTAGATTGGAATGTCATTTTCTGCTGGCCTTGACCAAGCAAATTGCCATGTGTGCATTGTCAATATAAGGATCATGTGGCAGGGTGATTTCCACAAGCTTTGAAGTCTGACAGCAGCCTTCAGCCAAACTCAGTAAAAAGTTGAAGCCTCAGTCTTAGAACTGCAAAAAAAAATGAATTATGCAACAACCTGAAAGAGTTTTGAGGTAGATGTTTTCTCACATGAGTCTCAGGTGAGAATGTGGCCCATTCTGCACATTCATAATACAGCCCTGTGAGACCCTGTGGACAGAGCCCACTCAGCAGACTCCTGACTCAAAAAATGTGACATTATAAATGGCTGTATTTTCAAGGTGCTGAAGTGGTAGTAGTTTTTTACTTGGCAATAAAATAAGTAACATACATGCTAAGAAGTGATAATGGGCCTAAAAGGAGGCATGTCATTGAGTACATTAAATCTAAATGGGAATGACTTTGCTTGGGCTGATTCACATTGTGACCTTAGGGTTTCCAAGACAACGAAGAGATTCATGGTGAACTCCAATATGCACACTCTTCTCCGGTATCTGCTTGAGTCACATTTTCTATTATCCCATTGGGCATGAGCAAGGCCTGAGTCCATGTAGGACAGGGCTACCTAAGGGCATGAGTGCAGGGAAGGGACTTAATGCAGCTAACTTTGCACATAATTGTTTAATATTTGCTGTGAAACATTTGCCCTGAGAAGAGGAAAGTCATGTCAAAGAATTAAAGTTTCTAGTTGTGAATTAATTCCTTTTCATGTTGTACTTCATATTCTGGTGAAGAAGTTTGTGGGTGAGTAGACTTTGGACTCAGAGAAAAGGTATTTAGCAGTAAATGGAGGGTAAGTCATCAGGGAACTCAACATCACACCTCCTAAGGGAGANTGGGGGCGACAATGAGGGTTGCGATCCGTTGCCGGACATGGAAAAAGACAAAAAAAATAAAAATAGGAAAAAGACAAAAAAAATAAAAATAAAAAAAAAATAAATAAAATCAACATGAAAAAATCAGTAGCATTTTTATACTCCAACAAACAACTAGCAAAAAAAGAAATCAAGAAAGCTAGCCCATTTATAATAGTCACCAAAAAAATAAAATAACTAGGAATAAAGTTGACCAAGGAAGTCAGAGATCTCTAGACTATAGAGATCTATAGATCACTGTTGAAAGTGTCACACCCTGGTATAATCCATTCCCACAAAGAATGGGAAGAAACTGTGACTTGCTTGTAACCAATACAATATGGCACAGATGACGAAATGCCTTTCTTTTGATTATATTGCATAATATTACATAAGACTGTCTTTTTAGATTGGAATGTCATTTTCTGCTGGCCTTGTCCAAGCAAATTGCCATGTGTGCATTGCCAATGTAAACATCATGTGGCAGGGTGTTTTCCACAAGCTTTAAAGTCTGACAGCAGCCTTCAGCCAAACTCAGTAAAAAGTTGAAGCCTAAGTCTTAGAACTGCAAAAAAAATGATTTATGCAACAACCAGAAAGAATTTTGAGGTAGATGTTTTCTCACATGAGTCTCAGGAGAGAATGTGGCCCAGTCTATACCTTAATACAGTCCTGTGAGGCCCTGTGGACAGGGCCCACTCAGCAGACTCCTGACTCAAAAAATGTGACATTATAAATGGCTGCATTTTCAAGGTGCTGAAGTGGTAGTAGTTTTTTACTTGGCAATAAAATAAGTAACATACATGCTAAGAACTGATAATGGGCCTAAAAGGAGGCATGTCATTGAGCACATTAGATGTAAATGGGAATGACTTTACTTGGGCTGATTCACATTGTGACCTTAGGGTTTCCAAGACAATGAAGAGATTCATGGTGAACTCCAACATGCATGCTCTTCTCAAGTGTCTGCTTTAGTCATATTTTCTATTATCCCATTGGCCATGAGCAAGGCCTGAGTCCATGTAGGACAGGGCTACCCAAGGGCATGAGTGCAGGGAGGGGACTTAATGCATCTAACTTTGCAAATAATTTATCACATAATTGTTTAACATTTGCTGTGAAACATTTGCCCTGAGAAGAGGAAAGTCATGTTAAAGAATTCAAAGTTTCTAGTTTTGAATTGATTCCTTTTCGTGTTGTACTTAATATTCTGGTGAAGAAGCTTGTGGGTGAGTAGTGTTTGGACTCAGAGAAAAGGTATTCAGCAGTAAATGGATGGTAAGTCATCAGGGAACTCAACATCTCACCTCCTAAGGGAAAAGTGGCCTCAATTTGGAGTCCAGAGGCTGTCTACACTTAGGACTGGTAGGAATATGAGAATCTAGGACAGAAAAATTACAGAGGCCAGTAAGGCACCAGGGGAACAAGGAGGATGGGGTGTTTCTGAAGTACCATGAAAGAAGGATTCACATCAAACACTAGTCAATTCCAACTGAACTGTAAAGTCACACTTTCTGCAAATATATACAGAATCTACGAATAGACTTTTCCAAATTTCCTCCAACTAATATTGCCTGCGAATCATCTAGGACTAGTAGAATTTTATTAAAT
>NW_007751354.1:2831-4369 GCF_000696425.1 Galeopterus variegatus | reverse complement strand
GGATAAAATATATTTGTATATTTTAAAATTTCTTGTATATTATATACTTGTGTGTGTGTGTGCATTTTTTTTTCTGGATAGTATCACATGTTTAAAGCACTTTTCCTTCCCTTACTTAAAAAATATCTATAAGACCTACTGATTTTGTTTCTATTGACAGAGTTTTCCACTTCACTTAGAAAAAGAAAAAATGACAGAGTTTTAAATTATGAGTCTGTGAAGGGCAGGATAAGAATACCCAAGGTTACACTCTGTGGGGGAAGTTGTCCTTATCAGTGTTTAGTTTTTGTTTTTGTTTTTAAAATATCTTCTTAATTATTGATCTTTTAATTCCAAATTACATCTCTATTCAGGGTCATAATCCCTGAAGATATTTTTGTTACTATTCCAATTATTTTGTTTAGATATATATTCTTGGCCTGGAAATGAAGAAGGTGTTAGGAAGTAGTGTGGGCAATAACCTTGCTTTCTGTACAGGGGCAAGGGTCCTTGGGTTTGAAATCCAGTCATGCAAGTAGTTACTGAGAATGCGCAATAAATCTTCTTGGTTCTGTGAACAAGCAAACAAAGCTAACAAAGTCCTCCACGTGTGGACCTTATATTGATGGTATGTCATATTTACCTTCAACAGGAACTGTCATCAATTTATAGCACTCAGTTTACAAGGCAACATTTCATTACCCCATGAAGAGGGCAAGGTGCATTCTTTTTGTAGACATGGAAGCAGAGGGGCCGAGTGGTGAAGTGACTCAGTCAAGGTCACAGAGCCCAGCAGGGATGAACTGCAATCCAGCCCAGGCTCTCTGGGGCCACAGTCCCTGCCCCACACCAGAAACATTTTACTCTGATGACATGAGGTTGGTGAGGTGGGGACATGAGTTTGACCATATAAGGTTGCCTGGGATCCAGGAGCCAGGAGAAGAAACCAAGAAAGAGGGAAGGTAGGTCAGAGTCAGTAAACATGGGGCTGAGCTGTGGCTGAAAGAGAAGCCACATCTAGATGCACACGTTCACTGTTTATGATCTGTCTTGTTTCATCTAAAGATTAGGTAAATGAGGCTAAATGCTGAAAATTTATCTCAGTTGTGCCATTGGGAATCTGGGGAATTGTATTTCATTGTTTTGAAAGGGCAGAATATCCAAATGTTCTTCAAAGGCTTAGAATAGGGGCAGTGGTGGTCTGCAGTAGTGAACAGAAGTCACGGGGAGCAGAAGTAAGATGGTGGCATCATGACATACAAGCAAGGCTGGAAGCGTGGAGGACTCTGCTCTAGGACATGCTACTGAAGCTCTCGGGTCATGGGCAGGAATTGCTGTTGAGACTTTGAGAAGGCAGTTTTCCAGAAATTGGGGTGTTGGCTGTTCATTTAATGAGTAATCCCATTAAAATGCATGAGTGTCGCATTGTTTTCTAGCATGTGCTGGTGACAGCCAGTTATGGGCCGCTCTGCCACCTTTTTGGGATTTACCCATTCTTCTCAGGAGAACAAAGAGAGGAAGGATGGTTTCCCCACATGTGCTAAAATGATGAGGAGAGA
>NW_007751354.1:755-1669 GCF_000696425.1 Galeopterus variegatus | reverse complement strand
ATAATGCAGTAATTTTTAGGCTTAAAATTTACACAGTCATGTCCACATTCTCAGAATGATTCTCCCAATATCTGTATTATTTTCTATGGGCTTCATCACTATCCCCCACACTTTCTGCTTTCTAGCCCTGAAGTCTCCTCTTTAGGACATGCCCCATTTGCTCAGAGCAAAGAGCAGAGGTATAAAATGCAACTGCTGACTCTATGCCCACTAGGCTCAACTCTTGGGATGGTTTTCCCTACTGACTTGTTCCGATGATAAGAAGAAAAGACAAATCTATGTATTTTATATTTTAGGATATATAAAGAATATATGCCTGTGAATACTATCTGACTTCATATACAGAAAAATCGGGACTACTGATGTATAAGAAACAAATCACACACCTTCCATGTGACTGTGGCTCAGCTCTTGATGTGATGTCAACCCTGTCAAGATTAGAGCAACACCCTGCTACTTGACACATTAAGATATTACACTTCATTCTAAATGCAAGTATCCTGAGGCAAAGGGTTGAGCTTACTAGGAGACATATGGAGACTTTCTCCATTTTTCTGTGAGCAATCTTAATAAAGTCATGCCCAGGCAAGGTTCAGAATACTAAGAAAAACTGGGCACAGTGGACTCTGTTCTATCTAGTTAGGGCATCCCTAAGAATTGGAGGCTGCTTTAGACACAGGTGAATGGATTACTCAGTGGAAAGGGAGAAATCCTGAGAGGGATATGACTCTTGAAGTTCTGACAGGAGAGTCTCTATCTGATCAAAGTGCTGTATGTGACAAAAGACCAAATTTACATAAAGTGGAGTGTAGGAGATGTGGACACATATGAGTGACAGATTTCAAAATGGGGAAAAATCAAACTATTCAATACTCAGAAGAAAACGTTACTACCCTTTTATTGTTACTTGGTTT
>NW_007751354.1:0-745 GCF_000696425.1 Galeopterus variegatus | reverse complement strand
CCCTCATTGCTCAGCCCCTCCCCTGCTTTGCATGTTCCCTCAGAGCCCCATGAAGAGCATGTGCCCTCAAGGGAAGGCCTGAGGAGCAGCAGGCAGGACACACAGAATGATGGTGTCTGTTCTGCTCCTGGGGCTTCTGGGGCTCTACACCACAGGTGAGAACTTGGGGGAATGTGGGGAGAGAAAACTTTCTTCACTTTGGAACATTAAAATTGCATTGAAGATCAAACACATATAGTTAAGGAGAATTGTTTAAGTAGGTTTTGGCTGAGAGAAACACAGTTTACAAATTCTCACAGTATTAGGATGAAATACAGAAAGGAGGACTCTCAATTTTATTTTATTTTTTCTTTCTTCCTTTTTTTTCTTTTTAATCTCAGGTACGTCTGGTGACATTGTGTTGACTCAGTCTCCCTCCTCTCTGTCTGGGGCTCCTGGAGAGAAAATCACCATCACCTGCACAGCCAGTCAAAGTGTCAAGTACACTGATGGGAAAACCTATCTGAGCTGGTTCCAACAGAAAAGTGGACAAGTTAAGCAACTTATTTACCAAGTTTCCAACTTACGGACTGGAGTCCCATCGCGGTTCAGTGGCAGTGGCTCTGAGAGCGATTTCAGCCTCACCATCAGCAGCCTGGAGGCTGAAGATGCCGCTGTCTATTACTGTGGGCAAGCTTCCTATACTCCTCCACAGTGATACAGCCCATAACACAAACCCCACAGCAGCCCCCTGAGCCTCCATCTG
>NW_007751353.1:0-9383 GCF_000696425.1 Galeopterus variegatus | reverse complement strand
AATCACCTTGTAGGAAGATAGAAAATAATCTGTCAGCCCATTTCTGGCCAAGATGCTGGGTATACTTGACTTAGAAACAGTTCTTCTGTTACAGTGGTAGAATTATATGACTGATTTTTCTCAATTTAGTTTTGTATTATTGAGTTAGTATTGCTTGATCTTATGAGAGAACACATGCATAAGACAAAGCAAAGGTATATTAATAAAATTATGTGCAAATAATTGGATAAACTCACATGTGAGAGGTGCCTTATATCATCTAGATGTAAAAATTGGGAACAGAAAAGGTGCACACTTTGTGTTATAAAGGGCCTGGATTTGAACCCAGTGTCAGCACTTTCTGAGTGACTAGTGACATGGCATGTCACTTCTCAGAACATCAGTCTCCCTTATTGTAAAATGGGCAGTGTTTACCTGATTTGGTAGCTGTGCAGATTAAACGAAATGGTGTGTGTGTGTGTGTGTGTACTGCCTGGCAAAGCCAGTCTCCATCCCTTCTCCCCTTTGAGGTAAGTAGGGTATTCGATGGTATGAAGGATGAGCTATGAACAGTTCTTCAAGACTAGTATTAGAAGTGTCAGAGTGTTAGAAATGGGGATCGGGATAACTTTCACTTCATTTTCAGTTAATCCTATCTGGTCTCTTTCTTCCCATCCATCCATCTATCAATCCATCATCTTATTTATTCATATATGCATTCATTTATTCATTCATTCACTTATTCAGTCATCATTTTCACTGAGTATTTTGCAGTATGCAAGCTGCTATTGATGCAGAGATAAATGAAACAGGTGATTTTTTTTTTTAATTTATGAATTCGAATGTGCATACGGGGATGGCATCTTGCTTCCTTAAGCACTATCTTGTGTGTGGTGTTTATTTATTTATTGAAACATAATTGATTATATATATCTGTGGGGTACAGTGTTGAATATCAGCACCTGTGTATAATATGTGATCCTCAAATCAGAATAATTAGTATATTTGACATTATACAATGTAATCTTTTTTTGTGTGATCCTTTTAATTTCTTGCTAACACCTCTCCCCCTCCCTCTTTCCCACCTCTGGTAACTTCAGTTCTGTTCTCTCCTTTTGAAAGTTCAATAAATTATTGTGATTGTTACATCTTTCTTGTTTGTTTGTTTATTTTTTAGTTCCCATTTATGAGTGAGAACATGTGGTATTTATCTCTCTGTGCCTGGCTTATTTCACTTGCCATAATTTTCTCAAAGTTCATGCATTTTGCTATGAATGGCAGAATTTTACTCTTTCTTATGGCTGAGTAGTATTCCATTGTGTATATATACCACATTTGACTTATCCAGTTGTCCACTGATGGACATTTAGGTTGGTTCCAACTCTTGGCTATTGTAGATAGAGCTGTGTGATAAACAAGGGTGTGCAGGTATCCCTTCAACATGATGGTTTTCATTCCTTGTGGTATTTAAAAGTAAAAACATATCATGTTAAAAACACAAAGCTTTGTCCTCGAATCAAAGATGTCAGAAGGTTGATGTTCTATATGTGTCCAAAATTCATTATTTATGTGTATTTGAGTATGTGTTTATTTCTCTTTCTACTAATCACTTATATGTATTGAAAGTTAAAGCAGTATTTTTCCATGTGATCTGGCTCATTTGCTCGTTGTTACTGTTTATTTTACCAGTAAGTCTACATATTCATGTTGTATACTGGAAATCTACATCTTCAAAGATCATTTTAGGTTTATATTTAAGATTGAGAATAGGAGTGGGAGGATTATATGCCTAGGCTATTACATTAATTTCTCAATTTTATTTATTAAATTCTCAATTTTAAAACTCAGTGTTAAAGTAGTTGAATGTCTTCTATCCCCTATGTACTCTCTAGGGCAGTATGTTGTGCTGAGTGACTCTTGATGTTTTAGATTTCTTTAGCTGTGCTTTTAAATTTCTTTTTTCTTTCAGTGCCTGACATTTCACCCAAGTATGCCACCTGGTGCATTAAAAATAGCAAAATATCCCTTTTCATCCTCATGGCTTGCTTTTTCCTAATTAATTTTCGGATGTTAATTACCATTATGAGCAAGTTAGATTCTATTCTGTTTCACTTTAGACAAAAAGACTTTCTTTACTGTTTCCAAAGTATTTTAAGCAGTATGAAGAGTTTCAAAATGGTTTACATGATACTATAGCAGGTAAGAAATTGATGGCATCAATTACAAACCAAGAGTCCATAAGATGTTAGGCATAAAGAGGATGCAGCCCACGTTCCTCACAACTGTGTTTGTTATTGTAGTCTGAAAATTAGAAAAAATAATTGAAAGTGAGAAAAAAGAACTTCTCTGTTCTCTACAAGACTTTTCTATTAGTTATAGGTTGCTATAGGTAAGTACTTAATATCTGCTCAAGGTCTTTGTTCTCCTCTTTAAAAACTGGATGCAGGTTGACTTTTGCACGTGGCAGAAGTCCCATTTAGATGTTAAATTAACCTCTACAAGACTTTTCTATTAGTTATAGGTTGCTATAGGTAAGTACTTAATATCTGCTCAAGATCTTTGTTCTCCTCTTTAAAAACTGGATGCAGGTTGACTTTTGCACGTGGCAGAAGTCCCATTTAGATGTTAAATTAATGGCAAAATCATTCTGAGACCTGCTGCAGTGCTTTCTATGAAATCCTTTCTCCAGGATAAGGCTGCAAGTAAAACATCATCCAGAAGAGCTTCTGGACTTTAAAGAAATTGTCATGAAACTTCAAAGAATTCAGGGTTATGTACTGCTTTGGAGCACACCAGAGACTGCGGTAGAATTTCATCATAGTTTTTTGGGAGATGAAAATTTTTGAAGAAGTTTAAAACTATTCTTATACTCTTCATTACTATATGTATTCATCTGATTATGAAAAGTGCTTATAAAATTATGGCAAGAATAAGTATCTTTGACCACTTTGATGCAGATATTTTTTAGTTTGAGAAGAAAAAGCGCAAGTGTACTTACTTTTTTACTTTATTACAAGTATGGTAATAAAGAGTCGTTGTATAAAGTCCCAATATTTTAATACCATAGGTTTTGACACACTATAGACTTTAAGTAAATTCATAATAAAATCCATATTTGCAACTAAGTCTGAGGCAAAGAGTAATAATAGTTTGATAAAATATTTTATATACAAGTACAAAATTAGCAAAAATTATTCTTCATAATTTTTTATTCATGTCTGTTTTCCCATTAATCACCTAAGTGGGCATGTTATGTATTAAATTATATTTTATTGAATTGATTAATATTATGACCCAATTGGATTTTGCCTTCTTTATGTATGTATTTGTGGATCCCAGAAGCTTCCAGATGCACTGATTTGGATGATTTCTTACACATTCCTTAAGATCATTTTGTGGTTGCCACATAACTCTGAATTGCTTTAAAAGAAGAAGAAGTACAGCTTTATTTTTACTGAATTATAGCTGTTAAGAATACTTTAAAAATCTCAACTCCTTGCTCTTCCTAGTAGTATTTGTATCAGTCAGGGTCAAACAGAGAAACAAAACCAATGGGAGATATACATTAAGAGTTTTATTGCAAGGAATTGGCTTACCTGATTGTGGGGCCAACTAGGCGACTTTGAAATCCATAGGGTAGGCTGTCGGGCTGCAACTTTCTTACAGGAGCTAAAGCTGATGTCCACAGGCAGAATTTATTCTTTCTTAGGGAAGCCTCAGTTCTGCTCTTATGGCCTTCCAGCTGATTGAATCAAGCCTACACAGAGTATCTAAAATAATTTCCCTTACTTAAAATCAACTGATTATGGACTTTAATTATATCTACAAAATACCTTCACAGCAACACCTAGATTAGTGGTTCCGTTTGATTGGTTTTTAAATTAAATTAAATTTTTTATTCTTTTTTTGGAGATTAGGGTTTGAATAACTGGAGATTATAGCCTAGCCAAGTTGACATAAAATTGATCATCACAATATTTTAAATACAAAACATTTCAAATTCAGCAGAAATAATATAGATAGGCATAATTGTTTGATATCAATTGAAACCAGTTGTTCCTTTAGTGTTGCAATAAAATGCACACTGAGAAAGTAAATGTTTAAGTTCCTCCTATTTTGGCAATGCTGTGGGTGGTTGTGGCTGAGCTTCTCTGTCTTGCAGCCAAGGCAGTCAGGCAGCTGGATAATTCCAGGATTTCAAGGTAAGCCCACCTCAGTGTGTTCTGTCTTCTCTCTAGGTCCTCAGAATTAGCCTTTCTGAAGGACTCTAATAAATCAAGAGGGCCTTTCTTGGCTGCTCAGACTGTGTCTGTTGCCAAATTATTAACCAGACTTAGGTGCAGAGGCTTTAGTGCAGAGGCTTTAGAAGCCAGAGCAGGACACTCTGAGTTTTACCAAGATTACCTGTGATGTTGAAGGAGTGGTTCTCAGCAGTTTCCAGGAGAAGGGATTACAGATACTGAGCATTTGAAAACACTAACTGACCACTATGTTTGTTTGCTTCTGCTCCACCTCCATGAATTAAGGCTTCTTAAAGGCACAGACCATATATCCTTAGACCAGGTCACAGTGAATAGCATAGGTATTAGTGAGGGCCCAGGCAGGAAATGGTGTACCCAAATTAGGATAATCTGAGGAGGGGTTAACAGAAAGGCTTATTTGAAAAGGTGTGGGCTGGCTCTAGGGAAAACCCAAATGATACTGTAATACCCTAGAGCCATTATCATCCCTAGCCTGGGGCATTAGGGGAGGGAAAGGTGACTGGAAGCCTGAAGAGACAGTCTGGGTCACAGCCAGGTGCTGTGACCTTTGGTTAAGGGATAAAACCAGTTGGAGAGGGAGCTGAGAGAGAAGAAATACCCTGACCCCCAAAATATACCTCACTCTCTCTCTCTCTGATCACCTGCCAGAGTTCCCTGTTGGCTGAACCCACGAAAAATCAGAGGGCCAAGGGTCTGCTGGTGGCGTTCTTCTAGGTCAGCCACTGGGAGGGCACAGTGGAGAGTGCGTCCAAGGGGTGGGGTAAGGAGGAGATAGTAATCCCTCCATAACATTATACAATAGCTACCAGTATGTGAACTTAAAATGGGGTGTATTAGTCAGGTTTCTCCAGAGAGACAGAACCGACAGGATATGTATATAGGTATGTGGGAGGGGATTTATTAGGAGAATTGGCTCATGCAGTTCTGAAGGCCGAGAAGTCTCATGATAGAAAATCTGCAAACTGGATGCTGGTAGCATGGCTCAGTCCAAGTCCAAAAGCCTCAGAACAGCGGTAGCCAATGGTGTAATTCTCAGTGCAAGGCCAAAGGCCTGAGAGCCTGGAGGTGCCACTGGCACAAGTTCTAGAACTCAAAGGTTGGGGAGCCTGGAGTTCTGGTGGCCATGGACAGGAGAGAATAGTGTCTCCTAGCTCCAGCGGATAGAGAGATATTCACATTTTCCTGTTTTTGTTCTTTCTGCACCCCCAGCAGATTGGAGGGTGTCCATCCATATTGAAAGCAAATCTTCCCCACCTAGTCCACTCAGACTCACATCCTAATCTCCTTTGGTAACACCCTCACAGACACACCCAAAAATAATGCTTTACCAGGTTTCTAGGTATTCCTTAATCTAGTCAAGTTGACACCTAAAATTAACTATCGCATGGGGTAATCATAGTTATCTGGATGGGTTATTTAGGAGCAGGTAGTATATGTAAATTACCTTTAATAATAGATGGCATTTAATATAGTAGCTTCTGTTATTATTATAATTGTCTGTTGTTATTATTATAATTGTCACCTCCGTTGTTATCTCAACTAACTCATAACATAGATATGAGGTTCACATGTCAATAGGTAAAGAGGTAAGATATTGAAGAACGATTTTTGACTGTTTCAGAATAATTGTAGCACCTCACACACACATCATACACACACACACAAGAGAACTTCAAAAAGTTCAAGTTTTGTAAAATATAATACAAATTTTTCCATGAACTTTTTGAAGATCTCTCATGAGTGTGTGTGTGCGACATGAATATTTACTTTAACCTGAATTCTGATCATGAATGACAAAACCCCCTTCTCTTCCAGCTGCTTCTTGTTGCCATACATTTCTACTTTTCCCTACCTACCTGCCAGGGATAAAAATGAAAATCAGTAAACTCCAATTTGAATTGCGTTCCCCTACTACCTAATTCATGGAAAATTTAATGATAGAAAAATGCCCAAAAGATTTGAGATGAGAGGGGTGAAACTGATGAATGCACATTGCCCAACTTCGCAGTTACTACAACCCAATTTCATAAAAACTGCGTCAGGCAGGTGATAACATTGCGATGTAGTAAATGTGCCTGCATCTGTAATTTCTCTTTTCCATAGTATTTAGGATTATAAGGAGGATTTATAGACTTGTAGGGGAGAAAAAAATAATTTTTTTCCTCAATCCTCTTAAGTTCTTACTTAAGACCTGTCACACACACATACATTCAAATATATATAGAGAGAGAGTAGCAAGAGAAAGTTTATTCACCTATCTATTTCATATATATATGGGAGATACCCAGGGAATGAGCAGTTCTCAGAGAGAGAGCATTGAATTCCAACTTATAGAGCATCCTCAACAAAGAGCATTAAATTTTTTAAAGAAGTGACAAGACTAAGGAAAAGGACTTTGAGTCTCTAGGGCGCAACTTGGGGTAAAGCAAATAATTTAATGGCAAATAAAGGCTAGCTTGTAGAGCTCATTAATGGGGATTCCTCTGGTGCCATCTTCAGGCACATAAGGGTCTAAAGTTGTCTTCAGTGGTTAGCCTTTGCTCTCCCTGGTAGAAAGGGGAGATGGGATATCTTTTGTCTTTGTACGTTTATGTCCTGACTTTAGGCAAATAGAGGGAGGGCGAGAGCTTTCATGCATGTGCTTCTTCAGCTCAACCATCCTCATGTCAAAGAGGCATATTTGGGGAAGGCACATTCTGGCCTCCCACAAATATAATAGTATAGATAATACATAATGTATCTATAGATAGTGTAGATTACTGTGCTCCGTTTATAAGTACAATTTCGATCATAAGTTATATAGAAAGCCAGATGGAAATATCTTAAAAATTTATCTTGGAGAAGGTTCAAAAGGCATCTGCTGTGTTTACACAAAAGAAGCCTGCACCTTCAAGGTCCTCTAACACAGTGATTTTGAATGAAATTCGTACTCATTTCTTTTGACAAGCACTCCATGCAGTCTGCCTGGATGAGACTCCTGGCTATGGATAAAACCAGGTCGGAGGTTTTGCTACAGTTTATCATATTACACCTATGAATGATTCATGTGCCATCTGTTGACCATAAAGCCAGTTAAGGAATTCTAATAAATGCATGATTTCCACTTCCTAGAGTAAAGCAGCTTTGGCATTTAGAACCTTCCTGAGCAATAAAATGTCAGTAAAAATATAACTGACAGTTACAGGTCTTTGCTATTCTTAAGCATTAATCACCTTAAAGCACAGTATCAGGTTTCTGTGACTATTAGCTCCAAAATGTTGGCAACATGTTAAGCTTCAATTACTTTTCGTAATATCTTACATTCATACAAGCAAGACTTAATGACTCACAAAGACAATTTGGAATAAATACAGATATTCACCCTGGAATTTTCTCTTTCAATGGCAGTAATTATTAACACCACCAGTTTCTTCTCTGAGGTAGTAATTTTTGGTGGTTTAGTTCTTATTCACAGTGTACTGAAGATGTGATTATTAGTACCTTTATCTTTTCCAGCATGCAATTATTTGCATATTAATTTAAGTTTTTGGTGGGTGAAAATAGCACCATATCAGTAGAGGGATATGATTTGAAAGTATCAGTGATACAAAATAATTTTAACATTGAGCTAAACTTTAGCTGTTATGATTCTGAATCACTTTTAAAAAGCATAAATATTGCTTTTTATGACATCCAAGCTGGACAAAATAAGTAAGTAAATATATTCAAAAAAGTATCAAACCCCAATCAGTTTTTTATTATTTTGTTATTTTTATTTTGGATATTCTCTACCAATATTTTTTGCCATAGGGATGTGTTCTGGTTACCTTTGGCAGGTGAAAATGGGAACTCATAGGAAGCCCACACGGACGGATTAGGAAACAGAAGCAGGTGTTGTACTAACCTGCCAGTCACTTCTTTTTCCTCAGCTTGGTTTTCTCTTCTGAATTGCGAGGGAGGGCCCTTCATTTCATAGCAGCAGTGGAGCTGGATTCTGTAGGCGAGCATCTCCACTCGACCAGAAAAAAAATCTGTGCCCTGCAGGTCTTGATTTTATCTTTCTGTTCAACTGCCTTGAGTAATGTGATTCAGTTTATCACACTGTCTTTGTGTTTTAAAAGTAAAGATAATAAAGTGCATATAGAGTAAGACTCTAATTTTATAAGTAAATAGAGAATGTGCATATGTTTGTTTGTATTGATTTAAAAAAGGTCTGGAGAGAATATTCCTAAATATTGAAAATGATTATTCTAGGTGTTTTTGTTTCCTCTTTTGCACTTTATTTCCTAAATTTTCTTTAATCATAAAAACATGTGCTTATTTATTTATTTATTATTTATTTTTTAAAAGATAGTAATAAACAAGTAAAAGTGCTCACTCCCTTCCTCGCCTTATCCTCTAAGGAGTACATCCAAGGAGAACACTATAGGCATGAGAGAGGAGATGTGCATTGTTGGGGAGTCCATGCCAAGGACTGGGAGGGCCCACAGGGCAGGTCCTTCAGGTCAGGTTCTGGCTTAGTCAGTGCACTGACAGCAGATCTCTCAGGGGAGGAGATGAGGAGGACTCACCTGAACCAGGCTCCCGGAAACTGGCAGGTAAATCAGAGTACACAGTTCCCAGCTGGCAATGAGATTGTTACCACCTCTTGGACAAAGATGCCCCTGTTGATGTGACTGGTGCATTCTGTGCCCTGCTAGACCCCAGCCGGCTGTTTGCTCAGTGCACACAAAGACAGGGTGGGGCTCACTCTCATAGGCTGGCTGCCTTTGGCATTCACCTCTACAGGAGCAATGTACTACCTCTGTTAAAGGTTTGGCATGATGACTTTTGGTTAAACACAACTGGGATGAAGCTAGTTTTATGAAATGGAGATCTGCATAAAACATGTTGAAAGGATGGAACAAATGAGGAGCAAATGGAGAGAGGAAAATCCACAAACCTTGAGGCTGTTTAACTTCTAGATAAACCATTATTCTTCTATCCTGTGCACATTCTGACCTCTTCCTTTGTTCTTTCTTCATACCAAACGTTCCAGACCTCTCATATAAAAATCTTTCCCTCCTTCTTCCCAGATGGTCAGTGCTGATCTTCATCTTCCAATATAGGGTCCAGCTTTCCCCTCCTTTGTGCTTACACAGGAATTCATTCATTCATCAACGT
>NW_007751352.1:1276-9383 GCF_000696425.1 Galeopterus variegatus | reverse complement strand
GCGATGGCCCCTTTTAATTCCTTTGTAAAAGTGAAACCAAACTGCTCATGTTTACGAGTGGCCTCCTGAAGCACTAGGTACTTCAGTAACAGGGAAGGCGAAGAGGGAGTCAGAAAAACCAGGACAATGAGCAATATCAGGATCATGAGAAGATTGCAACTCCTTTAATTTTGTAATAAGGAGCAGCAATTTTTTTTTTTTCTCCTAACAAAACTTGTTTTTCTAACTGGTGAATTTTTGATTCCATAGTTTTAAGGGGCTCATTAACAGTAGAATCCACAGGTGCAGAGGGAGTATTGTAAGGGGGAGGACGAGATGGCAGAGACTCTGCCATAAAGGCAGCCACCGATGATTTGTAGCATTCGGCTTCAAACTGAGCAGACTCATCCTCTAATTCATCCCAATCTACTTCAGAGGAATCAGAGTCATAAGCAGCCCCAGCAATCTTTGTGTTATGACCAGAATGTGAATCCGTTTTAGCTTTAAGGCAGTTATCCTCCAAAGAAACCAAATCAACCTCATTTCGGCTTGAACATACATCTGATTTTGAACTAGCCTTTAAGATTTTTTTCAGTTTGAGCAACTGTTGCAGACACCTCAGGAGATCCTTCCCTATTTTGAATCATATCTCTAATTAGATTCCAGTAATTACCAAGCACATGTGTGTACATGGAATAATTAGGCTAACCTTAATAAAAATCCTCATATTTGCTATAGATCAAAGTTCTATGGTGAGAAAAAAATACTACTAAAACCATTAAATTGAAAACATAGTGCTTTCATTTTTAGGCATGCACATAATAGTCAGGACTAATTTTGAAGTGGCTAAAATAGACTGCTGTGATATGTTATGTCAGGGAAGTCATTTATTAGAAGTTTCTTTCTCAGTAGTATCTGAAAGTTTAGAATGGATCAGTCATTCCTTGGGATAATGAAAGTTTTTGTTTTCCCGTGTCTTGAGGGTAAGTATTTCTCAATCTTATCATCAACTAACAATAGTGGGATATATCTCTCTCTGCTCTCTTAGCATCATTATGGAAAAGCATCAATCTTTTTGAATCAGTACCATGTTCACCCCTCATATATGGAGTAGAAAGACTCTCATTACAGATTTATGAACCCAAAATTGATACTTTTCTTCAGATCCATCTACAGAATTATGTTTATTCTAGTACTTTTTAAAAACTCATAGCTTTAATAATTGGACTTATTATTAAAATATTTTTTCTTTAAGTTCCCAAATTTGGAAAAGTGTCACACTCAATATCCACTTAGGAAGTTTAACAGAGATGCCCATCATTTCTTCCCTGTATCTATATCTCCTTCTGAGCAAACAGAGCCCTGGGGAGACAGAGCGCCATCCTCCAGTCCCACCATTAAGAAGCAAAGCAGATGTAGACACCTGAGCTTAAATGGGCGAGATATTTCCCTAGACATTTAGATTAAGAGTATGAATATGGTATTATTCAGCCGTGGTCATCCAATCCTGAAAGTTACTCAAGCTATGGGACTAAGGCTGCGGTGTTGGGGTGCCTATAATGTAGTCATGTGATGGAACATATGAGTGTACAGAGAAGCCAGTGTGAGGTGAGAAACAAAGCAGAAGTGCTCTGATTTTATACTTTGTTTTTCTTATCTCCCCACATTCTGTTACCTACTTAGAGGACTTCTGAGCACAACTGGTTGTGCTGTAATTACAAACTAATCATAGTTATTTCAAAGCAATTTCCTTGGTCCAAGCCTACATGATGACTTAGTTTTTCTCCTCTGAGGAAATTCACTCAATATTCGTGACCCCAATGTCTGGCAGAATATGAGCTCATTCATTTTTTTAACAGAATCAGTAAATAAGCTATCTTTTCTTAGCATAGTTTACAATAGGAGTAATTCCTGGATTAAAGTTGCAATTATTTTAGTTTCCTGAATCAAATTGTTAATTAGCTTTCTACTAGGAACATTTTTTACGTTCATATTAACAGTGTGGAAGAAATCTGCTTTCACTACATTCTCACCATCTTTTAATATTCTGATTAAAATTTAAAAATTGTTATTTAATTGACAAAAATCTATTTTATCTTGAACTGCATCTCTTTAATTAATAGTGAGTTTAAACATTTTACCAGGTATTTCATAACCTCTGCATTTTCTATTTTAATATTTTTTACCCATTTATCTACTGAAAATTAACATGTTTTAGAGTGGTTTAGGAAACAAAATAAATATTAAATCCAAAAGAGAGCAGGAGAGTTATGGTAGAAAGAGTACTGCTGAAACTTCTTTTTTTTCCAGTTTTGTTTATATATATTTTTGTGAGGTAGTGTATGTTGTTTCAAAATATGCACATACCGTACTGCACAATGATTAACTTAGGGTAGGTAGCTCAGGTTTATACCTGTTAGTCCAACACTTCTCCTACCCCCCACTTACATCCCCTCCAGCCTCTGGTAACCATTAATATACTCTCTACTTCTATGAAAACTTTTTTTTTTTTTTTAAGATTCTACATATGTGTGAGACCACATGGTATTTGTCTTTCTGTGCCTGGCTTACTCAACTTAACAAAAATGGTTTCCACTTTCATCCTTGTTGCTGAAATGATAGGATATCATTTCTTTTTATAGCTGAATAGAATTCCACTGTGTATACATACCACAGATTTATAATTCATTGATCCATTGATGGGTGTTTGGGTTGATTCCACCTTTTGCCTATTATGAATAGTGCTGTGATGAACATGGGAGTGCAGATGTCTTTTTAAAACACAGCAGTTGCAACCAGTTTTGCAAAAACCGTCAGTGTTTGGAAATGATTCTGATGATGATGATGAGGTAAGGGAACCTATGTTTTACTTCTGCATTGTTGGAAATATAAAATTTTTAAAAATTGAACTTGTGAGTTTGATGTGTTTACTTTTGCTTTTTGTCAATACAGTGTTTTTAGAATATAATTTACAGAGTTATCGAAAGGAATGTTTAAAGATAAAAAGCTCCTGATTTTTTCTTTATAACCTACAAATTTTTTTTCAGAAGCTTTGAACTTCAGTTACTTTTTTTTTATTGCTGTTGATAAGCCTGTGTTCAATCTAGTTTCATTACATTGTAGGTAATCTATAATTTCTCCCTAGTAGCTTTCATATTTACATTTTATCCTTGATGATTGAAATTTCAGCATGATATTCAGTATATCCTAGCAGTGTAATTTTTTTCAAGTTTTTAAATTTTTTTAAATTGTAATATTTACCTGTACATGTTTGGGGGGTTACAGTGTGTTGTTTCAATACATGCAAATGACAGTGTGTTGTTTAAATACATGCATGTACTGCACAATGATTCACTTAGGGTAGATATCATAGTTTTGTACCCATTAGTCCAACACTTCTCCTTTCCCCCATTCCCCTCCCCTCCTGGCCTCTGGTAACCATTATTCTACTATCTACTTCTATGAGAATCACTTTTTAATTTTTTTTTTTTAAGATTCTACATATGTGTGAGACCACATGGTATTTGTCTTTCTGTGCCTGGCTTACTCAACTTAACAAAAATGGTTTCCACTTTCATCCTTGTTGCTGAAATGATAGGATATCATTTCTTTTTATAGCTGAATAGAATTCCACTGTGTATACATACCACAGATTTATAATTCATTGATCCATTGATGGGTGTTTGGGTTGATTCCACCTTTTGCCTATTATGAATAGTGCTGTGATGAACATGGGAGTGCAGATGTCTTTTTGATATATTGATTTCATTTCCTTTGGGTATGTACCCAGTAGTGGGATAGCTGGATTGTAAGGGAGATCTATTTTTAGTTCTCTGAGGAACCTCCATACAGTTCTCCACAATGGCTGTACCAATTTACATTCCCTCCAACAATGTAGCAGAGCTCCCTTTTCTCTGCATCCTTGCCAGCATTTGTTATCTACTGTCTTGTTGATAATAGCCATTCTATCAGGGGTGTGATGATATCGCATTGTGGAATTAATTTGCATTTCCCTGATGATTAGTGATTTAATCATTTCTTCATGTACTTGTTAGCCATTTGTATGCTTTCTTTGATAAATGTCTATTCAGGTCCTTTGCCCATTTTTTAATTGGCAAAAGGTTTTGTGTTTTTTTTTTTTTTTTTGCTGTCGAGTTGTTTGAGTTTTTTATACATTCTGGATATTACTTTCTCCCTTTCTCTGTAGGCTGTCTATTTACTTTGTTGATAGTGTCTCTTGCCATGCAGAAGCTTTTTAGTTTTATATAATCTCATTTGATCACTTTTGCTTTAGTTGCCTGTGCCTTTGTGGTCTCGCTCAAAAAAGCACTGCCCACTCCTTATGGTTTCTTCTAGTAGTTTAGTGTTAGGTCTTAAATGAGTGTTAGGTCTTCTAGTAGTATAGTGTTAGGTCTTTAGTCCACTTTGAGTTGATTTTTGTGTATGGTGAGAGATGAGGACTAGTTTCAGTCTTCTGTATGTGGATATCCAGTTTTCCCAGCACAATTTATTAAAGAGGCTGTCCTTTCCCCAATGTACATTCCTGGCACTTGTATCAAAAATCAGTTGGCTGTCAGTGTGTGGCTTTCTGGGCTCTGTATTCTATTCCAATGGTCTATTTGTCATTTTTTTTTAATTCCCCCACACCCATTTATTTCCAGTAGATCATACCCTTTTGTCCTCCAACCATACTTCTGCTTGACTGTCCATAACAATAGAGTTTTCCCTGGGTCATTGGATCTTCATTTCTGAAGGCTTCTATGTCATGTAAAACTTATATTTTAAAAATGTGTTACACTTTTCTCTTGTTAATCAGTCTTTGTATGGGTGTCAGCCATGAACCTTGTGGTAGATAAGGAAAAAAAATCTTTTCTCTTCTACACAGCCATGTTTAAGAAGCATTGCTTTAGGCACTGGGACCTTGTTTCTTCTTCACATTTTGAAGAAAACCAAAATACCTATTTTTACAGGTTAACAGGTTCCTTTATGTATATTAATGAACATATTGATCATAAGAAGATTATTTTTATCACATTACAAAAACATACTAAAGGAAGACAGAATGATCATAGGCCTTCAGTTTAGAGCTAGAATAATTCCTGATAAGGGAGTGTGAATTAAGGCAGGAGATGGGAATGAAGGGAGTTTCCAGAAAAAATGAAGATCTGAAAGACCAAACAGAAGTTGTAAAAATATTAGCATAAAACCAAAAGGAGCTGGAAGAGTGACAATAAAACTGTACCTAGATAGGGCCCCAAGGAATAGACGATTTTATGGGATTCTGTTTTTATAATGCGGGGGGAGAGAGAGTAAGATTGGAGTGTCAAGTAGCTTTTAAGAAAAAAGTTTATTCTTGAAACATAAAGTTACATCTGAAATACAGAGGGGAATAAATTTGCTTTCATCAAGTACTCAAGAAATAAATCCTCCAAGATGGAGTTAAACCTAGTAATTTGCCCATGTGTATATCACTAGCACACTGAATGTGTACTGCACTGGACAAAGGTAAATCTTTTGCTCTTTGTGATTGGTAGTTCCTAATGGAAGAGTAATTGAAGATGTTGAAATAATAAGCTGAATTCCAAGATAAAAACTAAACAAAAGAACTTCTTGTACTCCCTTGGATGACCGTGATATCTAAGGACTAGGAAGAAACTTCACTGAAATAAAAGTTATTTGTGTTGTATAATCTTATTTGCTTTTATTGTGACATAGTTGATTGTACATATCTATGGGGTACAGAGTTGAATATCAATACCTATGTGCAATATGTTGTGCTAAAATTAGGATAATTAGTATATTCAACATTATACGTTATGTATTGTAATCAGTTTTCATGGCCCTTTGCCAATTTCCCTTACTCCTTCTCCCCCTTCCCCTTTTCCCACCTCCAGTAGCTTCAGTTATGTTCTCTCCTTTTGAAAGTTCATTGTATTATTGTGATTGTTGTATCTTTCTTTTTTATTTATTTGCTTACTTTTTAGCTCCCACTTATGAGTGAGAACATATTGTATTTCTCTTTCTGAGCCTGGCTTAGTTCACTTAACATGATTTTCTATCCGAACCCTCGGACGGGAGCGCCTCCGCGCTTCCCAAGCGGCGCACTATCCAGTGCGCCACCGGGCCGGCCCATGTTCTCTCCTTTTGAAAGTTCATTGTATTATTGTGATTGTTATTTCTTTCTTTTCTACTTATTTGCTTACTTTTTAGCTCCCACTTATGAGTGAGGACATATAGTATTTTTCTTTCTGAGCCTGGCTTAGTTCACTTAACATGATTTTCTCTAAGTTCATCCATGTTGCTGCAAATGGCAATATTTCATTCTTTTTTAGGTGGGGTAGTATTGCATTGTGTATGTGTACCACATTTTCCTTATCCAGTCATCTAATGATGGACATTTAGGTTGGTTCCAACTCTTGGCTATTGTAAATAGAACTGTCATAAATGTGGGAGTGTAGGTGTCCTTCCAACATGATGATGTCTATTCTTTTGGGTATATACCCAACAGTGGAATTACTGGATAGTATGACAGTTCTATCTGTAGTTGTCTGAGAAACATTCATACTGTTTTCTATAATGGCTACACCAATTTACAGCCACACCAAAAGTGTAGTCAACATTTATGCCAGTACCATGCTGTTTTGATTAGTGTAGTTTTATAATATATTTTGAAGTCAGGAAGTGTGATGCCTCCAATTTTGTTCTTTTTGTTCAAGATTGTTTTAGCTATATGGGGTCTTTTGTAATTCCATACAAATTTGTCATTGTTATTATTATTATTATTATTATTATTATTCCAGTAATATGACATTTAGGTTACTACAGCATTTTTATTATTATTATTATTCCAGTAATATGACATTTAGGTTACTACAGTATGTTTTGTGTACTATAAAGCAAAAAAGTCGGGAATTGTATATTTTGAAGTCAGGAAGTGATGCCTATAGAGTTTCTACTGAGAAACCTGCTGAGAGATAAATTAGAGCTTTGTTGAATGTAATGTGTTTTTTTCCTCTTGCTGCTTTCAATATTCTTTGTTTGTCTTTGGTTTTTGATATTTGATTATGATGTGCCTTGAGGTATTCCTCCTTGGATTGAATTTGATTGGCAACCTCTGAACTTTATGTACTGGATGCTGTCCTCCTTCTTCATACTTGGGAAGTTTTCAGCCATTATTTCCTTAATATGCTTTCTACATCTCTCCCTTTTTTTTTTCTCCTTTGGGTATGCCAATTATGCAGAGGTTGTTTCTCTTGAGGGAGTCTCATAGTTACCATATTTCACTTTCAATTTTTCTTTTTTGAAGCAACTACTACCTCTTCTAGGTTTTATAGGAATTCTTTTGTGGTTTTAGACCTTTACTAGTTAATATCAGAGCTTTGTCTCTGGCCTGTGAATTTTTTTTTTTTTTTTTCCATTTCCTTGTTGGATTTTTAGCTACAGCCACCACTTAAACTCTGAACTGGAACTAATTTGTTGTCCTTTGGCTAATTACGAAATTGAAAGAACTTCCTGTAGAAACCAGTACTTGAGCCCCATGGTTCAGCTAAATTTCTTCTTAGCTGCTGATTCTCTGAGGAAGGCTTTTTGTGTGGCTCATGTTTTAATTGTTGGACTTTCAATCACTCTCAGGTCTTGTGAGATCACATACACCTGGGCTGTTTGGGAATTCTTTCCTGGGACTGAGATTTTCCAGCTAACTGCACCCCATGCATTTCTATCTCCCTATCTAGTCTCCACTGAGTGGCCCTATGCTGTTCAGAAGGCAGATCATCTTCCCATGCTGTGTCCCAAATTTCCCCACTGGACCAGCCTCCCTCAGTACTCCAAATGCTTCCCATGGGATAAGCTGTGACAGGGCGGTCCCTTGCAGTGAAAAATCACCAGCCTCATGGTGGGGGTTTTTTTTTTTTCCTTTGGTTGGCTGTGTCCCCTCACTCCTATGTGGGTCTGCGGGAACCCTGTCAGTGGTCTCACTGTCCTGCCAGCTGGAATGGTGTGCTCTGAGGTCCTCTTCTCCTCTGTAGACTCCAAGAAACTTTACCCAAAGGGAACTGCTTTGCCTTTGTTGTTTCCTGCTCTGTATGCTACAACTTCTTTCTGCCCCTCTTCAGGCTGGCCCTGAATC
>NW_007751352.1:0-435 GCF_000696425.1 Galeopterus variegatus | reverse complement strand
GTTGTTTCCTGCTCTGTATGCTACAACTTCTTTCTGCCCCTCTTCAGGCTGGCCCTGAATCAGCCAGGATTTGAAAAAGTTGGAACTGTCTCTTCTTTCACCACATCTTCTCCTGCCTTCATGAACTCTGCAAGTTTCTCCTCCTCTTGCACTGAGCTCTAGTGGTCCTACGTTGTCAGTCTTTGCTTTTTAGTAGTTGCAAATTGATTGGTTATGGGAGAGGGTGATGCTGGGGGCCATCTATTCCATCATCCTGATGATGCCTCCAAACTTCTTAAAAATTTTTAAAGTGTTCACAAGATCTTTAATAATCTTGAGGATCAGTTATAACAAAGTGTGGGGAATGTAGAGACATTGTTACATTTTGCAAAGACACATCCATATTATTCTGTTGTGTGAATACAACCAAAAACATCTTGAATTTAACAGTGTTAC
>NW_007751351.1:8677-9383 GCF_000696425.1 Galeopterus variegatus | reverse complement strand
CAGAGAACATCCTGAGCACATGCCTGGCATGTTCAAGGAACAGCAAGGAGTCCTGGGTGGCGGAACAGTGTAAGGGTGAGAGTAATTAAGCGATGCCAGAGAAGTATTAGTAAGGGAGTCAGATTGTAAAGCGTCTTGTGGACCACTATAAGGTCTTTGGCTCCATTGAGGGGACTCTCGAAATGCCCCCTGTCCATACTATGTCATTTCCCTCTGCCACCAGCCTCTTTTTTGCCTTGTTAAGCCCAAGCTTGTATGACTTGAGCAGCTTTCTAATTAGATTACCAACCTCTTCTTTTTTCCTTTATTTTTTCCTGTATATTGCTGCCAAAACAATCTTTTTGAAAATATTCATTTGTCATTCAGCCAATATTTATTAGTACTTGTTGTAAGCAAGGAGTTGTTAGGTATTGAGGATATGGCAAAAATAGGAGAGAAAAATTCCATGTCCTTCTGTCATTAGACCAATTTAAACAATGTGATCATACAAGTAGTCGTTTAGGTACAGTTGCATGGCTGTATGACCTTGAGCAAGGTGCCTATCCTTACTACCTCATTTTCATTATGTACAGAATGGGGATAATAGTAGTACCCATCCCATAAGAGTTGTTGGGCTGATGAAGTGAAGTAAGTGTTTACACAGATGTGAGCTAGAGCCCCTCTGCTTGGTGTTCAGAGCTACCCACTTACTTGGGCAGCTTTATCC
>NW_007751351.1:2701-3518 GCF_000696425.1 Galeopterus variegatus | reverse complement strand
TTTTTCCAGAGTGGCTGTGCCATTTTACATTCTTACCAGCAGTATATAAGTGATCAAATTTCTCTGTGTCCTTGCTAGCTTTTGGTATTTATCACTATTTTTTTATTTGATAGGGGTGCAATGAAATCTCATTGTAGTTTTAATTTGCATTTCCCTAGTGATTAATGATGTTGAAGCATCTTTTCATGTGCCATCTGTCTATCTTCTATTAGCAAAATATTTGTTCGTTTCTTTGGCCTGTTTTCTAACTGAATTATTTGTTTCTTTACTGTTCGGTTTTGAGAATGCTTTATATGTTCTAGGTACAAGTCCTTTTGTCAGATAAGTGATTTGCAAATATTATTTACTAATATATAGCTTATTCTTATTCTTTTAACAAAGCTTTTTTTGCAGAGCAAAGTTTTAAATTTTGAAGAAGTCCAATTTATTAAATTTTTCTTTCACGGATAATCCTTTTGGTATCAAGTCTTTGCCTAGCCCTAGGTCCCAAAGATTTTCTCCTGTTATTTTTTTTTCTAAAAGTTTTGTTATTTTATGTTTTACATTTAAGTCCACAATTTATTTCGAGTTAACTTTTGCGTAAGATTTGAGGTTTAGGTCAAGTTTTTCTTCTTTTTTTTCTGTGGATGTTCACTTTTTCTGGCAACATTTGTTGAAAAGGCTATTCTGCCTTGTTAGAGTGCTTTTTGCACCTTTGTCAAAAGTCAGTTGGGCATATATGTGTGGGTCTACTTCTGGGTTCTCTGTTCTATTCCGTTGATCTCTGTATCTGACCTCCACCAACACCACATTGTTTTATTACTATAGCTATAAAATA
>NW_007751351.1:0-1915 GCF_000696425.1 Galeopterus variegatus | reverse complement strand
TTGATCTCTGTATCTGACCTCCACCAACACCACATTGTTTTATTACTATAGCTATAAAATATGTCTTGAAATCTTTAAATAAAAATCCTCACTTTTTTCTTTTTCAAAATTGTTTTAGCTATTCCTGGTCATTTGTCTTTCTGTATAAATTTCAGAATAAGCTTGTCTATGGCTACAAAGAAAAATCTTGCTGAGATTTGTTAGGAATTGCATTTAACCTATTAGTCAGTTTGGGGAGAATTGGCATCTCCCCAAGTATACACAAACCACAGTATTAACTTTGTTTCTGTTAGGAGGTTGGTAAGGGGAAAAGAAGTGACATTCATTGTTGAATTATATACCTTTGCATGGTTTAAATTGTTAAAAGGGTCATGGATTACTTTCTTAATTTCAATCAGAACAATATGTATGTACCCTTTAGAAGTTTAAAAACAAAGTTTATTCACATATGTGAAAGGATTTATCATACTGTTTTTCAAATAGTTAAGTAGGTATGCTTCTAGAAATTGTAGATTAGGAAGTCAGTTCCCTTGTCATTCCTTGTTTTGTTGTTGTTGTTGTTAGGGTTTTGAGGGGCCTGTATGAGGATCTGAACCCTTGACCTTAGTTAAATCTGTTGCATTTGTGGTTTGCTTTGGTGCAATAGGAATAGGGGGACATTCCTTGAGTTTTTGCTGATTACTCAGCTTTTAAGCTTCATGACATCCGTTGCGGTGGGAGATGGTCTCTACAGTCATACAGCAAAGTTAGGTTTTGAGTTTGATCAGCTTGAGATTCTGTAGGAACCTATCTTCTTAACACCTATTTATATCTACTGTCTACCTTAAAAGTAGTTTCTCTATCAAAGTATGCCACCAGAATCCTGTTGGTTTTTTAACTTACTGAGCTGTGATTCCTGGGAACTAGGTAATGATTAACTCCTGCAGAATTATTTCTTTGGAACTTTTCTCCTGATTTTGCACCAATCTCCAACAGGCACATTTCTTGCAAGTGGTCAGAATTCTAGGTTGTGTACAATGGGAGTGAGCTGCTTTGTTGGTTGGCTTCCATGAAGTGGAGCCAAGGGACTGTCTGAGCCTGTCAGACCTTCTAACACGGTCATCACAGTCTCAAATCCTCCTTAGAATGTGGCATGGTATAAATAAACAAATAAATGTAGGTATGTTAACTTAAGGCAGATGCCACAACTTCTGTATTTCTTTCTGTGAGAAAACATCCCTGTGTCGTCACCCCACCCCCCGCAGAGATATAAGTGTGAATGGCCACCTTTGTCTTGATTCCTTCTGTGAAGATGTTTAAATAATAGTTTGAATATTCTTAGTAACATTCCATCCACCCACTTCACAGGTTTGTTGTAAGAATAAAAAGAGATTATAAATGTGAAAAGACTCTTTAGAAGATAAACTTATTCTGCCATTTGACAAATATTTATAGTGTCAGGCACTGGATACGAAACAATGAATAAGAAAAAGTTCTTTTTGCGGGGGGAGAAGGATGTGGTGTGGCAGATAAGCAAATAAGCAAAATGATTTTAGAGAGAGATAGAACAAAAATGAAAGGGGGTTGAGAGGGAGAGTGAATGGAGAGATGACACTGCTTCTCTCTGGAGGGGAACCTTTGAACTGATTGTAATGATGGAAGCATCCAGCCTTGTGAAGATCTGGGTGAGAGACTTTTCCAGGCAGAGGGAAGAGTTACTGCGAAGGCTCTGAGATAGGCTTAGTATGTTTGAGGGACAGAAAGTCGATGTGGGTGAAGAGCAGTGAGCAAGAAGGAGAGTAGGGCGAGAGGGGTAGGCGAGGGTCAGATCATAGAGGGCATTATAGGATGAGGTGAGGAGTATGGATTTTATTGGAGAAGCTCATTGGCAGGTGTGGTAAAGCAGGGAAATGACATGGCAACTGATTTTTTTTTT
>NW_007751350.1:9054-9384 GCF_000696425.1 Galeopterus variegatus | reverse complement strand
CCTTTGCACAAGTCTGGTCAGGGCAGAAGTCATAAGACATCGTTTTTATGGGATTAAACCATTTTTGCTCTAGTAATTTTAATAGAAAATGTTTTTTAAAACCAGTTAACAAGGTTTCAACACCTATGGTTATTTATGCTTTTAGGTTTTAGGAGAAAATGCGAATGAGAAATAAGGAGAATGTATGAAATTTATTAAAATAGAAAGGTTCCAGGGACGGCATCACGGAGTCATTGTGTTGGCTCGGTTTCCTGTGCCTCATGCACCCATGAGGGTGCTTGGTCCTCGCAGATGTGTCTGGCTGCAGAGGACGCTTGTGCTGCAGAGGGT
>NW_007751350.1:5374-5701 GCF_000696425.1 Galeopterus variegatus | reverse complement strand
CCTTTTGCTGCTTCCGAAATATAAGAGATCTAATATCAAGACAAAAATTAGTGGGCAAAAAGACTCAGCAGGTGGATTAGCAACTGCTAATATACAAAAATATCTAATGAATGGCTATGCTAATAGTTTAAAAGCCTAGGTAAAATAGACAATGTTAGGGAAAGATAAATGGTAAAACATGGATCAGGAGAGGAAACAACACTGGGAAAATTGTAAAAGTTATCAAAGAAATTCCTCCAAAAAGGTGCCAGAGACAAATTCATGTTTTTTAGATTTTCTGGTCATTGATACTCTCAGCCTGTAAAATGTGACTGGGCATGACCAGGA
>NW_007751350.1:0-3864 GCF_000696425.1 Galeopterus variegatus | reverse complement strand
GGTGCAACACTGAGGGTTGCGATCCCGTTACCGGTCAGTAAAAAAGACAAAAAAAGGAAAAGAAAAAAAAAATTTATGAAAGAAGAATCACACATAGAAAATAAACATACAAAACAATGATTAAATCAGCAGTCAAAGAAGTCATTTGTTTGGCAAGTATACATTGAGCCCATCCTCTGGGTTAGGCGTGGTTTTAGGTGCTGAAATGAAAAGTAACAGCAGACATTTGGCCTGGGAATTGGCAAAGGTATTCTACAGTGATAACACAGGGCTGGGGAGGCTGTGGGTAGAAGGGTCCTTCAGCGATGGTGGGAGGCTCTGCGGGGTGCAGAGGGCAGTTTCGAGAAGCCTCTTCCTGGAAGTAACTCAGGTCTCTGTCAGCGCTTCATGCTGGGGCTCAATGGGAAGCCCACAATGCTCACGGTGGCGTCCACTGCAAACAGAAGACCAGAGACAGCAAATGGGGAGGTGGTGGATGGGTTTTTTCATAAGATTGCCTTTTATGCTGCAGTGGCCAAGAACTTCAGCAAAGGGGTTTTCCAGTTGGGCCCTTTGCACAAGTCTGGTCAGGGCAGAAGTCATAAGACATCGTTTTTATGGGATTAAACCATTTTTGCTCTAGTAATTTTAATAGAAAATGTTTTTTAAAACCAGTTAACAAGGTTTCAACACCTATGGTTATTTATGCTTTTGGGTTTTAGGAGAAAATGGCGAATGAGAAATAAGGAGAATGTATGAAATTTATTAAAATAGAAAGGTTCCAGGGACGGCATCACGGAGTCATTATGTTGGCTCGGTTTCCTGTGCCTCACGCACCCGTGAGGGTGCTTGGTCCTCGCAGATGTGTCTGGCTGCAGAGGACGCTTGTGCTGCAGAGGGTGTCCCGGTCCCCATCATGCATGCCCTTCATGCCCCTCCGTGGGTAAAAGGTGGTGGGCTTTAGCAGAATCTTACCACGTACTTGTCTTTGGTAATTCTTCATACTGGTAGGTGTAATCAGTGCAGTTCACGTATTTGCCATTTAGTCTAAACATAGAAAAGCTAAGTTTACTTGCCTCAAAGAAGTCCCATAGATGAAGAAGTAAAAAATTCTAACTACATCAAGAATGAAAGTCATTATACCCAGTTTCTGTTGCAACTCAGGAGGACTTCTGCTGTGCCCTGTGCCAACCAGGCTCTTTGCAGACCGTGACAGCATGTGAGGTCAGCATGGAAGCAGCTTGCTTAGTGCTCACAGTGACCCTGTGGGGTACTTACCCGTGTTGAAGTGTGCAGGTCCCAACCAGCAGTCGGGGGTGAGGCTGTGGACTTGCACTGTGGAGTGTGCCCATCTGCTACATCTGCAAAGCCAGCCTTTAAAGTCCCGTCTTATTAGATTTGCATGATGACTCCCAGTGATAAGACATCAGATGTACAGATCTTAAGTATGCAGGAATAAAACAAGAGACATGCTGACCTCCTGTAGGAAGTGTTCAGGTTTATCTCACATCAGCATGTGGAGCCAGTGGGGACAGGTGTCCACAACCAGCTCTGCAGAGCTGTGCTCAGTGGAACTGCAGACGGCAGTCTCTCACTGAACAGTGTGGATGAGGGTAAAGTATGCTTTTCACTTAACTCTGGGGGCACGTGTTACATCTGAATCATCTGATTTCTCACTTCACTCAGTATTGAGAAACCTACTGATCAGGAGGGGAGCTATGTCATGCTCACCCACAAGTCACAGCATCTCTGGAATTTGGGAAATTCATCTGTGAATCCCCAACTTTCTGGCTACATGTCTGGTGTCTGGTCATTGTTTTGATCTGTTGCAATCTGTGAAAGTACTTTAAAAAAAAAATCTAACTGTCTTATTGGAAACTAAGAGCCACCATCCTTATAGACAGAGACTAGAGATGAGCTGTTATGGGCTTTGTGGACATTGATAAGTGATTAGCACTGTCTGCAATTATGCCATTTTGTATATAGAGAGAATGCTTTCAAATTGCTTTTGTATTGCTGTAGTATTGCTGAGCTGGGCCCTTGGGCTCTCTCTTCAATAGAAATTGACAAGAGGCCAAACGAGTCATTGGCAGGGTTTTACTGGGGCTTATGCTCGAGCATAGGGGAGACAGCACAAAGGGCAGTCTGCTCAGGCTGCCCCCTGAGGCAGCCTAGGCAGGAGGGGGTGACATCCAAGCATGTAGAGGTGGGGATTTCTTGGCGCTCGTACCCTTGGAGATCATGCTTCTTCATGAGTAGCATGTCTCCTGCCCTGGGCGTGACTTTTAGTATTATAATGAGGGGAAAGTCGGTGAAAGGTCAGTGCTGGGGTCCATCTTGGTACCGGCCAGTTCGGTCAGGTTTTCGTAGCTGGGTCTTCTCATTTGGGTAAACATCCTGCTCCCATGTTCCTGTAAGACACTGCTGAAGAGATGCACAGCTTAGCCTTTCCCTTTGTGGGTGTGAGTCAGATTCCTTGGGTCTGGAGGCTGCTGTTTTCAGCCCTTTGTAGTTAGGGGTGAGGGTCTCCAGGTCCAGTCCCCATTGTATGCCAACAGTACATATTTGTGAAAAGCTCTTCGGCTCAATGGAACCGTTGTCACCAAGAAAGATGCTAGTGAAGCCTACACACAAATGAAGTTGGAATCCTGTGACCACTACTGAAATAATTTTAGGTCTTGATTTACCAGTTAGGGAATGCTAACTGCTGTTAACAGCAGACACAACGTAATTCAGTGATTAGAAGGATATAGAAATTCCTCATGTAAGAATTCTGAGGTGTGCAGTTCAGGCTGGGGGCTGCTCTGGTGCCCTCAGTCATCCAGGGGAGCAGCTGACGTGCAGGCTCTGTCCTCTTCAGCATGAGGCTGCACAGGTTAGTCTACACAGTCTTTCTAGCTGGCAAGAGGGCCTGCGAGCTTGAGTCCTGTGCCAGGCCTGAGGTGCTCTCCTACTGCTCCCTGCATTTCCCTTGGGGAGAGCCAAGTCCTGGGGCCACAGCCAGCTCCAAGTGTGTCTAGTAAATGGGGCTCCTGTCGGCAGACACCCCCTTCCTACCTGCAGTCCTACCATTACAAAAAAATTGGGAAAATGGGTTTTGGTGGACAAACAGCAGTCTCCACCATTGTTGGGTTATTTCATAGGCTAAGTCTAAGTTATAACAATTTTACGTTGACGTCTAATTTCTAAGCTGCTATTGATTAATGGGATAACTTCAACCTTTATTCCAGTTTGAAAATTGGTCGGTAAAAATGGACTCAAAGATATATTTCCAAATCAAGAATATAACACCATTTGTAACCATTTCTAAACCCAAGTCTCTCAGCACCCTTTCTTTCACTATCCACACCCACAGTGACATTGTCCCCATCACGACAGTGACAGTGCCAAGGGCCAGCTCACTGGGCAGGGCTGAATCCTTCCTCCTTAGCCTCACATGCCACAGCTCTCAGGTATAGAAAGCTGTGTTGATGAAAACATGTCTGATTATTTCCACACCATCTGGATCTATTTTAAAAGTGATACTAACAGGGTGCTGGGCTAAACAAAGTTCGCATCGCCTTTGGCTCTGCTGAAGAGGTAGCTAGATACTCATTCTAAAGAGGAGTCCTGAGACAAAGACTAAGATTCTATTGGCAATCAATCAATATTTGGATACCAACTGCATTCTTCTTTTATCCTGTTAAGAAATCTAAAGACATTTGGCAAATACCCCTCTTCATTCCTACCTTAGATGTCCAAGAGAGGAAACAGGAGCTCCGAGACTGCTGCCTGGAGATGGTGTGAAGGTAAAGCACGTAGGTGAAAAGGCTCACAGCCGCGTGTGGAGCTTTCTGCCCCGAGGCTGTGCAAAGCTGCAGTTAGGTGGCTGCCTGCTAGGTGGCA
>NW_007751349.1:0-9384 GCF_000696425.1 Galeopterus variegatus | reverse complement strand
TAGATACTCCCAGCTCCCTAGGATCCCTAAATCCTCCTGTGCCTTTACTCTGTTCCTTTATAGATGCTCTTTTTGCCATTTCTATGTATTGTGCACAACCTAGCTCAAATCCTATCTTCTTCATGAAACGTTCTCCAATCCCTACGATTAGAACTTATCTTTTCTCCTCTGGAAGTTTTAGCTACTTTATACTTTTCTTATTTCATTTGTCACAATCCATCATGTGTTATTGTTATTTGTGTGTCTCATCTTTTCTACTAGACTGCAAGCTCCTTGGAGCAGAAACAATGTCATCTTTGTATTTCTCCCAGCACCTGGCACAATGCCTTTTACAAGGTATATGCTTAATAAATACTTGTGGAATTCAAATGAACTGTTTTTCCTATAATTCACAAAAAAGCTAAAAACTTAATTTTAGCCAAACTTTCCTTCTTTCTTCCCCTATAAAGTGGCCCTCTTTTCCAAGTTCCTATCTGAAGAGCTCATAATATGGGTGATGCGAGGGAGAAAGGGTAAAAAGAAGGGTTGGAGTGACACACTAGAGGCTTTTGAAGAGTAAAGAATTTGCTGCTGTTAATAAGTAGAAAGCACATGTGGGCTCAAAGGAAATGTGAGAAAACTTTCCAGAATTAAAAATCATTCTGGGTTCTAGATAATTTCCTAGAGGGCCAACATTATCAGTATGGATTGGGTTTATCTGCATATGATAGAAAAAAACAAAATAATAGTGGCTTAAAACAAGCTAGAAGTTTATTTCTCTCTTACATTAAAAAAAGAAAAGAAAAGACAAATCTCAGAGGCAGGCAGTCCAGAGCTGTTAGATCAGTTCCTTGGTGTGAAGCACCCAGGTTCCTTTGTCCGGCTCTTCTGCCATCCGTAGTGTATTCTCTCCTGGTCCAAGAAGGATGCTAGGGCCTTACCTATCTCATTGATGTTCAGCCAGCAGGAAGGAGGAATGGGAAGAAAAAGATATATGTTCTCTCTTTCAAGGAGACATCCCAGAGGTCACTCGCACCATTTCGACTTACATCGCATGGGTAGATATCTGGTCTTCGGCTATACCCACTTGTGAGAGAGAAAGGAGAATATCGTCTTTCAACTGGGTTACTAAAGAGAAAGGGGAGAATTGATACTGACTGGCAACTAGCAGCGTCTGACATGGCCAGTGTCTGGCCTTATATTGCCTCTTACACTACTTTAGGACAAAGTATAGCATTATGATGCACAAAAGCAATCTTTTAAGAAAAATTTTCAGTAAAGGTAAAGGAAAAAAAGAGCAAGCCAAGCAGGAAATAAATATAGTAAACGACGGGGCCCTTCACAAAACGACAAAGGTGACTGAGTCAGCCTTCCCCCCCACACTCCCCCCTCCCACTTCCACATCCCAGTCCCCCTCCCTTCAGCCTCCATCTCCCTTAATCCTCACCTCTACACTATGAGCTAAGCATTACTATTATCATGCCAATTACACAAATCAGGAAACCGAAGTCCATAAAGATTCAGTGAGTTGGCCAAACTACCCAAGAGGCTTCATAGGATGAAAAATAAATAAAACATACAGCTGGCTTGGGGCCTGCTGCACTGCCAACAAAAATCATATAAATCACAGAATATTTTGCAAATGGATTTGTACTTAATTTTGATTGTAGATCACCTCAATTAGCTCCTACAGAAAAAACCTATTACAAACCTATTTCACTTGTCACTTGAAGTAAGTGATTTCATTTAATGTGGGATACATAGGAAAAACTCTAGATTTGTGGCTTTCAATACTTTAGGGTCAGATGAACTGCTTTGAACTCTTCTGATTCAGCAAAACCCCTAAACCATGTCAGAGTACTCCAGCTATATTTTTAAATGCATAGGAATTTATTTTTATAAGTCACCCCCAAAATACAAATACTGAAGTGGTTGTGACTTAAAAATTAAAGGACTCTGAGAAACAAAGACTTACTTTATTACTCTATATCGTTCTGAACTATTAGAAAATTTTAACAATGAATTGTATCTGTAATAAGAACTTCTGATTACAAAATTATAGGGAAAAAGATGGTATAAAATGCAAGGTTCCTGTCATTATCGATGGCATTTTGTTTTTTACAGAACCTCTAGAGAAATCAGGATGACTTCAAAACACATGGTGTGATGTCTCCAGGTGGAGACAGGGCACGAGGTGAGTAAAAATTGCAAAGAACTTGTTTCTGGTAAGAACACAGATAAACTGAGCTCTCAGCGAAATCAGGATGACTTCAAAACACATGGTGTGATGTCTCCAGGTGGAGACAGGGCACGAGGTAAGTAAAAATTGCAAAGAACTTGTTTCTGGTAAGAACACAGATAAACTGAGCTCTCAGTTTAAATCAGTGATCATTCTTGAAGTAGAAGTATTATAAATTGCTTCAAAGAATTTTGTTAACCTTTCTTTGCTTAAACAGATTAGTTAGGGATTACTTTATTCGTTAGCAGTCAGGGCTAATAGCCACCTTATCAACCAGCCATATTACATCTGACTTTTACTATATACATGACTTCTTACCCATAGTTCATTTTTGTAGTGAGACAAAAATGAACTATGTTTTAACTGAGTTCTATTTTTTATGTGTTTGGGGATTATGAAAAAACCTTAAGAAAGATAACATTTACTTTACATTGAACTAATACATACCGAATTCCTATTTTATGCTGGGCTTTCTCACATAATGACGATGTGGGGTAGGTAACTATTATGCCCATTTTACAGTTGAGGAAACAGGCTTATAAAGATTAAGTAACTTTCCCAAGGTCACAAAACCAAATAAATAGCAGAGTTGGGATTTGAAGCTAGATGTCTGACACACTTAAGAAAAAAGTCCCATGGTTTAAAACATTATTTTTAAATTTCAAAACTAAAAAGTGCTCATTGTAAAACAAACATGTTTGATCAAGACTGAAGAGTATAAGAAAAATTTGAAAACCCATCCCACCCCTAAGTCCATCCCTCTTTCTAAGCATAACCACTGTTAGTAGTTTGTGATAAATCCTTCCATATCTCCTTTTGTACAGTGTACTTTTCACTATATCACTCTTCCTGTGAACTTACTATATATTTTTACTAGAATAAACATTCACCTTTAAACAATAACTGAAATGCACATTCAGCTAATATTTGGCATCTGACTGTAGAGACTCAAGGAACAGAGCTCAGTGTTTCCTTCTGACTTATAATCTAGTGCAGTGGTTCTGAATTTATTTCAATGCTTTCCCCAGAAGAAAATGAACCTCCATAAAATCTTGCCTATAATTCAAGGGATTCATAAACATCCTGAGAGTACAGTCGGGTCTCCATATCTGTGGGTTCTGAATCTGTGGATTCAACCAACCTCATATTACCTCCATAAAATCTTGCCTATAATTCAAGGGATTCATAAACATCCTGAGAGTACAGTCGGGCCTCCATATCTGTGGGTTCTGAATATGTGGATTCAACCAACCTCATATCGAAAATATTTAGGAAAAAAAAATTCCACTTGCTGACTGGTTAGCTCAGTTGGTTAGAGCATGGTGCTGATAACATCAAAATCTAGGGTTTGATACCTGTACTGGACAGCTGAAAAAAAAAAAAAATTCCACCAAGTTCCAGAAAGCAAAACTTGAATTTGCCTTGCATGGAGTACTGTGTTGAATCCACCTGAATGAAGTGATGTGTAGACATTGTATTAGGTATTATAGATAATCTAGAGATGATTTAAAGTATGTAGGAGGATGTGTGTAGGTTATATGCAAACACTATGCCATGTTATATAAGGGACTTGAGCATTTGCAGATTTTATCTGCAAGGATCCTGGAATTAATTCTCCATGGATGCCAAGAGAAACTCAATATGGACCCCTGATCTTGTACAAGTGAGGCTTTTAAATTAATAATTTAATACAAATTACTATAATAGAAGTGTAGACACGATGCTCTGGCAGCACAGAAACGCAGGGCTTACTCTACTGGGACATGTCAAGGAAGACAGGGAAGAGTGACACTTGCACAGAAACTTGAAGGACACTAGGAGTTTGACAGCTAGCCCAGTGTAAGGAGAGGATGTCCACCGAGGGAACAGCATTTATAAAGCCTAGAGGTGGGAAAGGACAGAGCGCCATGACTGTTTTTGTGATTGGAACCTCGTGTGTGTATGGGAGTGACTGAAGATGAGTCTGCAGAGCTCGGCAGAGGCCAGATCACCAAGGGGTTGGTCTGTTGGGTTAGAAATTTGAACTTTAGGTGTCACTGAATGACTTCAATCAAGACTTTCATGAGTAGGCAAAAAGCCTGTAATTAATGCATGATTAAATAAATGGTCATGAGAATAATAATTTGGGTGATAGAATAAGATATAAAAAGGAGATAAGACCATTTGATTCAGATTTTGGGGGGATCACGACTAAATAGTATTCTATTAAAAAGACATATTGCAAAAAAAATAGACTTGATTGGAAGACCATTGTTTTTACAAAGGAAATTGGGAGAATAAAACACTGAAACTATATGTGTAAGATACAAGGGCTATATGTGAAACTCAAAATTCAGCAGCACACAGGCCCCTTTGCTGTGGTGAGTCCCATTTACAGTCCAGCTAATGTCAATCACTCAGGGTGGATCACACTCCTGATTCTGCCATATCCTCATGTCATCTGCTGTCTTGCAATAGCTCCAGATGGGCCATTAGGTTTCCTCTTGACCCTTCCACCTGCAACAAGCAGGAAGGAGAGTACAATGAGTCAAGTTCTCAGCATCTTTATATTGAACATATATTATTTCTTTTATAATTATTTTTGTAATATAGGTTTTTAAGCAATGTAGTATAAAGCAAGGCTTACAAATAATGTCATAGCTGGTCCATGTCTATTTGGCTGCACTTAACCTAAATACCTAACTAAAAATCCAATATTGGTCTCACCTCCTACTTCTTGGCAGTGGCCTCATAAAGTCTTAGGATATTTTACTTGATAAATATTTATTATTCATTATTCATTTAAACTTTTACTTATTAGATGCTATAAAAGCTTTGAAAAGTAAACTATGCATACACTGCATAGGCTAGTTTGTGTATATGATGTATCTTATAACATTTTTTAATGCAAAAAATCATTTGGTCTTTGCCAAAGGATAGTGCTATAAAAAGTTTCTAAGAGCCCACGTGTTTAGATAGTGAACTTTTATTAAAACAAAATTCACAATTTAGATGAAATAGCATTGATTTTTCTAGTTTGCCTTTTCCAATTCATTTTTTTAAATTTATTTTTTAATCGAAACATATTGATTGTACAGATTTATAGAGTACAAAATTATATTTTAATACATGTGTGTAACATGTCATGATCAAATCAGGGTAGTTAGAAAATTCACCATTGCAAAAATTTATAATTCTTTGTGATGCCAACTTATAATTTTTAAAAAAGGATGGGTCTCCTTGCTATTAATATGAACAAATAAAGTTTCATGTCATTTTCTTTAGGGATAGAAATTAAATTAAATTCAACTTAAACTTGTGTTGAATGCCCACTGCAAAAAGTTCCTAAACTTTCCATATGTCACAGGAATGTAAACAAATGATATAAATGCACTTATCTTTAAAACTCAAACTAATTTTGCACCTCTCTCTATAAAATATCTGAGTATTTAAAAATATATGATAATTTTAAAAATTGAGTAAAACTGCTACTATAAGGAGATGTGCTATGTCCTGAGGCTTCAGGTCCAGCACTCCAAGATGATAAGATGTTATGTTAAGTGAAATAAGCCAGACACAGAAAGACAAATACTGCATGATCTCACTTACATGTGGAATCTAAAAATGTTGAATTCATGGAAGTGAACAATTGAATGGTGGTTACACGAGGCTGGATGTGGGTATGTAAGGGGATGGAATGGAGAGACACTGGTCAAAGGGTACGAATTTCAGTTAGACATGAGAAATAAATTTTTGAGATCTATTACACAGCAGGGTGACTATAGTTAGTAGTAATATTTTGCATATTTCAAAATTGCTAAGGAAATAAATTTCAAATGTTCTCACCACAAAAATGATAAGTATAGGAGGTGATGGATATAGTTGATTAGCTTGATTTAATCATTCCACATTATTATTATTATTATTTTTTTTGTCTTTTGTCTTTTTCCGTGTCTGGCAACGGATAGCAACCCTCAGTGTTGCCCCCATACTGGACCGGGGACCGGCAACGGGATTGCAACCCCCGGCGCTGCTCCCGCGCCTCACTCAGCCAGTGAGCAGGAACCGGTCCGCATGTGGGATCCAAACCCTCGGGCGGGAGCGCCGCTGCGCTTCCCAAGTGGCACACTATCCAGTGCGCCACTGGGCCGGCCCTAATCATTCCACATTATATACATAGATCATAACATTGCATTATACCCCATAAATATATACAATTATAATATGGCAATTAAAAATGAAATAAAAGAACCAGATACCTGCCAGATTCAATAGATATGAATAAGAAATGGTCCCTGCCAGGGGATCTCATAGTGTGTGGGAAACAGACAGAGAGACTATTGCCTACAATTGCCAGCAGGAAGAGACACTAATAAGACAGTATGAGAATGCAGTAGAAGAGGGATTGACTAATTATGACTTGGAGGATTAGGGCAGGCTTCATAGAGAAGGAGGTGTTTGAATTGAGCCTTGAAGGATGAGAAGGTAAGGAGAGATATTTGAGATATAGAGGATGGGAGGGGCAAAGGCAGGAAAGTGTTTGGTGAAATGCAGGAACTGTGATCATCTACACATTTATATCACATATACTGAGTACTAGAAAATTTACTTGAAATACTATGAAATAGAGAAACACATAAAGTAAGTGCAGCTAGTCCAGTCACCAGCTGTTACAAGTAGCGAAATCATATCAACTAATGTCTAACTGGCTACAGTGACATGGAGGAACCCCACCCAGGCAGCCTGTCCAATGTTCTGATTAGAAGAGAGCCCCAGAGGACATGGTGAGGTAGTGACTTGCAAAGCTGATGAGCTGGGGGTAGTGAGATGAGGCTCCTGAAATTTAAAATTAAGGTCCCACAGACAGAGCTGGATCAAGACACCCAAGGCAGGCTAAAAATCGGGCACTTGTTCAAGTGGATTCTCTTTTAGTATTCAACATTTGAGTAGAAGTCAGACTGATCACTGCATGGAGAGAGGGTGGAAAAGGAGGCCCCCCAAGGACACTACTCAGCTTCCCATCCAGGATCAATAGCAGTTCAGCTCTGTCCTCACACCACTCATCAAAACAAAAATCCTACAGGAAAACCAGACTCGGATTTCTTAGAAGGCTTTTTTGGTGACCATCTGTGGATACTCAAGTCTGCATCTAGGATACCCCATTCCTACCTCTAACACACACACACACACACACACACACACACACACACACACACACACATCTTTAAGGAGCTTATCAAAGCATTCCTTTCAATAACAGATATTTTTCTTGAGAGAAGTCCTATACATACAGTTTTCTCCCTCACATTTCCAGGGATGTTTTAGTACCTCTGATAGATCGGTGCAAAGGCAGCTCCTTAATCCAGCTCAAACCCTATCTCTAGGCCTGAGGTTGCCAAGCACATGGTTGTTGGTGGACTCCCTTCCTACCCACAGCTGGGCTAATGCTGCTGCTGTGGATACAAGCTCTCCATCTCGGCTCCTGCGGTGACAACCAGCTCCTGAGCCGGGCTCATTTCTGAGCTAGGTGCTTTGGATGACAGAAGAAGCTTAACATATCATCCCTAGCCTTGAAGACTTTGACATCTAGACCCCTCAGGAGAATTTGGCATTTGCTTTTATCTCTATTGATCTCAGGCTAGGCCTGAAATTCCAGCTTTGTCCCAGGCAAAATTGCAAAGGATAGAAGTGATCACTACCAGAGACTTATAATCATACCACAGACTGGGCTATCGGACTCTTAGAGAGGTTAGGTAATTTTTCCATAGTCAACCAGCTATTTAAATCATGGACCTGGGATTTGAATCCAGATCTTCCATACTTTAAATCTCATCTTCTCCATTTCCACCGCCTATTGGCACTTAGCATGGCTCTCAGTGTTCCCCTTGACTGGCTAAAGTGTTAACTGATGATAGAATAAAGTGTGTTTAAAAAATCTCTCAAGATCCAAAGGAATAAAGTTATAGAGTTGGTGATACTCAGTGAGGTTGATATATTTGGGCAAGGGAACTGACCTGACAGCCAGTTTATTTCACTTACTTATGAGGCCCAGCTCACTGAGATTGAAGCAGTGTCTTCAGATTCCATAATCACCATATGTGCATTAGAAATTAGGGCTCTGTAGTGAGCCATTTTTTTTTTCTTTTTCAAAACAGGAGCTTATGACTTAGTCAAGTCATTAACCTCTCTGGACCTCATTCTCTTTATTTGTAAAGTGAGAGGGTTTGGCAGGCTGATCTCTGTGTAATCTCTCAGTTTCATTTTCTTTACCACTCTGCACTGAATCCTTAGTTTATATTGCAATTAGTTCTGGTGGGTGTGATTTTGTTTGGTTTGGTCTTTCCAAACTATGGGATTGATTCATTCATTTATTCAACACCTATTTATTCAGGGCCTATTCTGTGCTAGATTCGGGTTAGATCTTGGTGAATGCAGAGTGAACAAAAAACGTCCAAGCCCTCATGAGGAGGAACCAAGATGGTCAATGAGCAAATGAAAATATAACATTGTCATGTGATTGGTAAATGCTGTAGCGAAAAATGAAGGGATGAAAGGGAGATAGGGAGTGGAGGCTGGGACTCCTCTCTTTTATGTGGGGGTCAGGGAAGACCTTTATAATAAAGTGACATTTAAGCAGAGATTTTAGGTCTTTTTTGCCCTTAACGTATGGTAGTGGAATATTGTAAATTTGAGAAGACTCTGAGGTTGCCAAGAGATAGGAAAGAAATAGGCCTTGGTGGAGATGAATAAGAGCTTGAGCTTCAACCTAGCTCTTCCTCCCCGAAGCTCTTAAGTCCCAGGATTTTCACAAATGAGCTTTTCTCATTTCTATGATTCCAAACATTCTATTTTAACATTTTAATGACTTTTCAAATGTATTGCATCTACTTATTTAATTTCTACCAAAGAGGATTATAGCTATTAAGAGTAAATTCAAAAAACTGTGATAACTGAATTTATAGGATTTTAAAAAGTAGGAATCTGTTTTGCATGTGAACTTTGCACCCAGATTTACAGAATTTCTGTCTTTACACTACAGGCTAGAGGGAGTACCTAAGATATGGGAAAGAGTTAAAGATTCAGGGGCTAGGCTTAAAATACTGCTTTCAAAGGGATGGCTGGGTTATTTTTGTTTTGTTTTTTTATAGAGCTATCTGGCATCTACTGGCTCATTCACTGCCTATTAC
>NW_007751348.1:8741-9385 GCF_000696425.1 Galeopterus variegatus | reverse complement strand
TATTTCCAAACCTTAGTTGTAAATTAAAATCACCTGGGGAAATATTTTTTTACAAAATAGCACCTCTCCAGGACAATTTCCCTCCCAGATATTTTGGTTCATTGGTTTGGATTGGAAACTAAGCATCTGTATTCTTAAAAAGCTCCCAGATACAGCAAGTTTGAGGCCCACCAGTCTAAATATCTGACTCCCACTTGGGTGAATTTGTTGAGAATGATGGTGGTTATTGATCCTTTTAATCCTTGGACATTGCATGGTGTCTTGCACATAACAGGTGTTCAACAAATGGTGAAAGAATTAAATTATAATTAAACTGCTATTTCAGCCACTGAGTATTAACATCAGTGTAAGGAAGATGAAGAAAAAAGGTCAGGCCCCCTCACCTGTTTGGAATCTTGCTGAGCACGACCTTGCCTGTTTGATGTAAATGTGTTAACTGCGCATGTGTGCCCAGCTGTTCCTGGGTTGTCTGACTTGCACCCAGGTGTTCCTGGGTTATCGGACTTAAGTATAAAGGAGGAACAGCTCTGATCCACAGGACCCCCTCCACCCCTGAATGCCCCTGGGAGGCCATCAAGGGGCTGCTGCTGCTGGATCCGCCACAGGCTGCTGGAGACCACTGTAAGCTGCTGCTGAGGATGGTG
>NW_007751348.1:0-5149 GCF_000696425.1 Galeopterus variegatus | reverse complement strand
CAGAAGTTTATTTTCTAATGTCTTACAATGAAAGTTTGCTTATGTGAAAAAAAAATCGTTTTAATTTTAGCCAAAGCATGGCTTGTAATTAACAACCAGATGTCTTCTGTCTTACCCCAACCCAAATCCTTACAGTGGTGGATAACTTGGCTGGGTATATTAGTCACAGGTAGGAAATGTTTGTCTTAAAAATGTTGAAGGTGGAACACGATGGTAGCATAGTTTTTAACATTTCTAAGTCCCAACATTAAAACAGGGCAACTAGATAGCAAAAATAAAAGCCCATGAACCATATTTACAACAAAATTAGATGACAAGGTGTCCCCCTGCACCGCAAAATACGAGCAAGTATATAAGCAGATGTTATGAGGGAAGTCTTCGCAGGGACTAGAACCTTGCATATTAGTTGCTAAGTAAACAACCAAAAAAATCAAGCAAACTGCATTCTGGAAATTTCTTAAAATGGTTTCTTAGGCAATTTCACTTTAACTAAAGGAATTTGTTACAAATAAGTACATTCAGTTTAAACCAGGAAGTTTCCACCATAAACTATTTTCTAAAAACTGTCTTCTGTTCTTAAATCTGAGCTATAAACACAGGGAGGCTTACCGATGGTGGATAGAAATGATCAATCTCTGGACTAAGGTAGCAGGAGGCAGTGAGATTGTCGTTTCTGCTGGGGTGACATCTCTTATGAAATGCGCATGCCTGAAGTGTATGTACCAGGTGAGGCCAAGGTAGAGATTTTCCTCAATCTGCCTTTAGAGGCCTTAGGAAAATGAGCTTTGTGCAAACATCTTCAGCCGAAGTCCAAACATCCTGAACAAACCCTCCTGCGCTCTGGGAACCTGAAGTGACTTCAGGCTTTGAAGACAAAAATAAATTCTTTTGCCCCCTGACTGGTAAAATTAGAAACTTCATTAAAATGTCATCCAGTGCAGGCACTAGGCCCATGTACCCAGTGTGAAATGTTAATAATGACAACTTGGTACTTGCACTGACTTCCGTCTTCAAAGCCCTTCATCAACGCCACTTTTTCCCAACAGTTCAAGGGGAGCATTCGCCAAGCAGGACGTGTAAAGTCACGGGAAAGTGAACGTGCAGGTTGTCTGTGAAGACGGTGAGAGTGTTAAATTGTCCGGCAGGTGACACGTGAGTGGCGTGTGTAGGAACGTCCCCGGAGATCCTATCTTTCACGACTTTAACTCAGCAGGAGACTTTGGACATACTGTCAGGTCCACCCTGGTGCTTCATGAGCTGCTTTGTCACCTATTTGGGCTCTGATTTCCCATTGTTCAGAATCCCATGTAAATTAAGAATAAAAAAAGAAAACTTTAACTGTTCATTGTTGTTACTCTGGAGGATTTGGACGCTTTGTGAAGACAGATGAGACCCTGGTGAGGCTGAGTGAGCGGCTGGTCTGAAGTCGATAGAGCTCACGACCCCTTGACGTTTCCAGAACCCTCCACCGGCCAGACGTCCCACCTCCTCTCTCGGGCTCTGTCACCCTGCCTGCCCCTGCGTTTTCTTCCACCCCCTCCCACTGCTGCCTCTCTTCCCGTTTCCCTCCTGTGCCGGGCATACTGGAGCTGAGGGCCGGTGGGTGGACTCTTCCCAGCCATCAGGTGAGCCTTTGTGCGGAGGCAGGTGGAGACGGGGAGGCTCTCTGTGTTCACCTGGACACCTGCACAGGTAAAGGACATGTCGGCGGCACTGTGGCTTTCTGGCCCAACTGAGTGGCGGCTAATTTTTAAGGCACATTTTTTTAGGGCCTATTTTTAAACCATATTTGTTACACTACAATTATGGAAAATTTTGCTTTTGTAAATTTTACTCTAAAGAATTTGGTCTTATTAACCAATTCAGGGTCACTATATCAATGTTGAAATATTAATTAGGTTTAGTCGCTTTTTATAGCATGAAATATAGATGTCTCCATCTAGTTTTCAGTCTGAGAATCTGGCCAACCCGCACCCCTGTACCCGTGTTTTCTTCCTTTCCCCCACATTGTTCTTCATCCCTCTGGAAAGTTCTTTCTCGTGTGCCGGGCAAACCTCATGCACTCTGTAGACACAGGGCTGTCACCCTCCCTCCGTGAGCTGCTGCTTCCTCTGCTATAGTAGGGGACAGAGTTCTAAGACGGTTCCCAAGACCTCCCCCCGCCTGTATGCAACCTGTGTGATCCCTTCTCCTTGCAGGGGGCACAGCCTGTCGCTGTGGGGGTCTCTCCCATGACCAGGTTACATCACATTTCAAAGGTGAGGGATTGCGCAGGTGTAAGCAGGTCCCTGATCAGCCCACTTTGAGTTAGTTAAGGGGGAGATTATCTTGGGTGGGCCTGGACAAAAAGTGGGAGAAGTCAGAGTGATCTGTAGCAGCAGAGATGTGCTCCTGTTGGCCTCGAAGGAGCAAACTGCTGTGTGGTGGGGAGGGCCACCTGGTGGGGAGTGGCAGGTGGCTCCAACAGCTGATGCCAGTGCCACAGGACACAGGGACATCAGTCCTACAAGCAGGTCCCTGATCAGCCCACTTTGAGTTAGTTAAGGGGGAGATTATCTTGGGTGGGCCTGGATAAAAAGTGGGAGAAGTCAGAGTGATCTGTAGCAGCAGAGATGTGCTCCTGTTGGCCTTGAAGGAGCAAAGTGCTGTGTGCTGGGGAGGGCCACCTGGTGGGGAGTGGCAGGTGGCTCCAACAGCTGATGCCAGTGCCACAGGACACAGGGACATCAGTCCTACAAGGGCGAGGAACTAAATTCTGCCAGCAGCTGGTGGGCTTGGAAGGCAACCCAGAGCCTCAGCGAGATCATGACCCCAGCCAGCGCTTTGCTTTCCACCTCGTGAGTCTCTGAGCCCATCCAGGAAGTCTGAATAATATGTGTGTGCTGTTTTAAGTACCCAAGTTGGTATCATTTGTTATATGGCAACAAGAATCTAATGCAAGTGTCCGTGGCACTTAGTATGATCTTCCCAGGAAGATGTCTTGGAGAAGGTCCTAGAAAAAAATGAAAATGGGAGTAGAGAAAAGCCAGCACTGATAACATTGCCTAGAACAGCACCAGGTTGCTAGAACTTATGAAATGGTTGAATGGGAGCTGTTGTTACTTGATACTGTTTTTACAGACCGACATTTGATTTCACAATTTAAAACCGACAACCTGAGAAAAATCCTTCTCAATAGTCACAAAGGGCAGTCCACACAGCACGTATACTTTGAGAACCTTGCAGAGAGGCCCTGCATGTGGCTGCTCAGTACATGCTTGGGCAGCGGGTGTGTAGTCGTTGACCCCGACCCTCTTCCCCGCTTGCTCCCTCGTTCCAGAACACCAGGCTCTCCTTGGCCTCTGGCAGCGACGGAGCACTGGCCCTGAGCTCCTCTGCTGGCCCTGTATCGTGGTCACAGTCAGGCTGAGGCATAGAAAGCCGCTTGCCCCATCCTCCTTTCCTGCTCTTCCCTTCTTCCACAGAGAAGGGATTTTTAAGGGGGCCCATGGTAGTGACTATTTTTAAGCATCCCCAGCAGCTGGTGACCATCCGACCAGGTGCTGTCCAAGAGGATGCAAATGGAGCTGGACGAGGCAGGTCCCAGTGCCTGTGCAGGAGCGGCCCCTCTGTACCTGCTGCCAGGACCCGGAGGCCGTGGCCTTGAGGAGGGTGGGGGGTACGCCAGAGGGTGCCTGAGACCCTCAGTACTCCAGCCCTGGGCTGCTTCCCTCTGAACTCTGTTCGTATGAGCGAGAATTATAAATTCTTCCCTAGTTTTGGTCTCTTATCATTCTGAGTTCCGTCATTGTCCCCTGAACCTAAGCTTAATAGTGAACTGGCCGACACACTCATTACTATCCACACCTGACGTGCAGCTGAGACCACGTGGGCTGCACGTTCTGATCTCTTTTCCTGTCATACGACTTATGTGCAGTACAAACACTAATGCATTATCAATGGCTGACAGGCTACGCGAGCACAGAGGGCTGCGTGTGTTAAGAACCACGTGCATTCGTTACGGGGTGTCTTTGGTCTGTGCTCACTCACGTAGTGACAGTGCAAGTTTGTTTTTCTTCTGGGAAATTTACTAATAATGAAGTAAACCTTCAATGAGGATTTCTTCAATTCAGATGATTTTAATAAGTACCACAGATGAGGATGTTTTCACTTTAAAGTTTATTGGTGATATATGCATAAAAAAGGAACGACAGTACGGACCGCTCCCGCTGAATGGAATTCCACTTCGATAAAGGCATGAAATGACCGAAAGGACGACTCCCACAGAGGACACCAGAATAAAGACCATAACAGATGGATCACGGGCCAAAGAGACAAGTCTAGATGGCCAAATGGTGCTGTGTAAAATACTAAGAAGCAACTGAAAAAAATGAAAATTTTCAACTTTTAAAAACTGTGAAGTCAAAAATATGATGGACTAGCCGTTGGTAAGTAACAACATTAATTAATTTACCTGTCCACCTACTTATTCCTACACTTACTCGTTCAACAACCACGTACTTAGCACCCATCTCATGTGTGCCCAGCGCCGTTCCGGGGTCAGGGGATGGGGCTAGGGAAGGGCAGACACACACCTGTGTGCAGCCGCTCTGCAGCCCAGCGGGCAGGTGAGCAGTGATCACCTTGTCTTCAAAATAAAGCTGCAGTAAAAGCCTGGGTTAAAGGCTCTGAAGGAAAGTGAAGGTTTCTGATGTGTCACAGAGGGCCGGGAAGCCAACCCGGAGGAGAGTGACAGTTGAACTGAGTTCCTAATTAGGTTAATTAGGTAAAAAGGAGAGAAAACAAATTAGTGAATTACTCATTTTGTAAAATGGAGTGACTTGAAAAACAGTGAAAACAACTTAGATCTTAACAAATATGTTTGTTGTAAGCATGGATTATTGAGTTTTTCTGTTAATAAAAGAGAACCAGTAAATATTCCACTAGGTATCTTGTGATAGATGCATATTAAATAAAACGTGCGTTCTGATTTGTTTAAAATTAGTAGCTTTAGACTCTAATAATGAAACTGTCACTTGGGGCTAAACTGCCTCGAAAAGAACAAGGAAAAGGTGACAAATACCTTTCCCCCCTTTTGATTTACAAATTCCTGAAATTTCTGAGAATGTTTATCTCTTTTTTAAAAAAACTTTCAATGTTAATGATAATT
>NW_007751347.1:8664-9385 GCF_000696425.1 Galeopterus variegatus | reverse complement strand
CTAATTCATTTGTAGTACTAAAATTGTATAATAGAGAAACCACTTTCTTTCAAAGATCTAGTCAACAACAAAATAAACAGAGCATTTTTTCTTACCAATGTAATCCAAGTACGATCAATTATAACTGCTTGGAAATCATATCCTAACAATCATGTAATGTGCGATTATGACAAATGCCAGTTTTTCTCTTCCATATTAGAGTTCAATGAAATAAGCAGTCTACCTTTTTCCAAAGCACTCCAAAAAAAACTGAATGTGTGATAAATATCACTATGATCGTGTTTGAAATATTAACATGTTTTATGGGAGTGCATGAAATGCAGAGTTTCATCACAAAATATTACATCGTTTTCTAAGTACATTATCGGGAGGCAATCATATATGCATTGATGTAATTTGGGGCTCTGAATAATTGGCAGGATTATGTAGCCATGAGAAATCATTTTGTTTTAGATAGAAATCTTTTAAAATTATTTTCTATGAAATGCACATTAGATTGTTTCAGACATACTCAGAGACATTAGAAAATATCCTTATAATAATATTTCATGATATTCAATAGTCTATATTTATAGAACTTATTTCTAGAAAGTAGAGGCACTGAAGAGCAGACAATGAGAATAAATCAAAACTCAGGTATATATTAAGCTCTGCTCTATTCTTATTTAAATTCTGACAAAACAATCAGTAGTGAGTAAAGAAAAACATTAAAAAAAAGCAG
>NW_007751347.1:5969-6924 GCF_000696425.1 Galeopterus variegatus | reverse complement strand
TTTTTTTTTTTTTTTGTATTTCTAGTATCTCTATGTTGATTTTTGGTCATCTGGTAGATCAGTTCCTTCTATTATTCTGGATTGGACTTTAAGGAGAAAGTCGTCTTCTTCTTTCATCTCTCTTGCTTCTTTCTAGTCTCCTCTGGTGACTCTCTTTGTGTCAGTGCAGTCAAATATAGGGCATGCCACCTGAATGGTGGTCAAGGCTGCCACTGTGGTGACAAGCCGTCCCTGCGGAGGTAGAAACTGTGGTGGATGCTGTCATGGGCCACCACCATGGAAGTGGTTTGTGGCCTCCCTTTTGCCACCTCGGTGATATTCCTGCCTCCTATGCAAGCGGAGGTGGTGTGAGTTGGGATCAAGGTCTGGGCACTTCCTGCCCTGGGCCTCACTGTTACAGCATTGGTACTCTTCCTGACTCCTGCATGGGTGAGGGTGGGTAATCTCACTGATTCTCAAATTCCAGGTCAAATACTGTCTTTTCCATGAGTGTGTACCAGTTACAATTGAGAAAGGCAAAACTTCCCTCACTTTTCTCCTGTAGAATTTAATTTTATTTCACTTATGTAAAGCCTTGCATTATAAAATTTTGAATACTTAATGAAATATTAAAATTTGATGTTTCATAGATTTCTTAGGCCAGTTTTGCACTCAATACACAACTTTGGGATAATTTTGTTGTATTAGTAGGAAATCAAGTCTTCAGTAATATTATTTTATTTCTGTACATTCTAAAATGTACATGATTCTAGTCTCGGTTATCATTTTTTGGAAAAAAGTATCTTTCATTTTGTATCCTATCTATATTTACATTTACTTACTTACTTATAGGTTGTAGTGGTTTTATTTAAATATTACTGGGTTGGCCGCTTAGCTCAGTTGGTTAGAGTATGATGTTATAATACCAAGGTAAAGCATTTGGATTCCCATACTGGCCAGCTGCCAAATAAATAAA
>NW_007751347.1:0-234 GCF_000696425.1 Galeopterus variegatus | reverse complement strand
ATACTTGTATTTGCAGAAAGATAAAAATCAGTGATTATCCTGAGGTTAAACAGAATTATGATTTTTTTTTTTAAAAAAAGGAGAATAGGTGCTGAAAAATATTATCAACATACAACTATACCAGAAGGTATAAGCAATTTGTTTACAAACTGCTGGATTTCAAATATAATGAAGCAAGCTCTTACTCATGTATACATCAATTAAATAAATATGTACTCAGTGTGTAGTAGGTAT
>NW_007751346.1:8991-9385 GCF_000696425.1 Galeopterus variegatus | reverse complement strand
AGAGAGAGGATGCAGCCTCCTATCCAGTCTCCATCTTGGGAGCAGGAATTGGTTTGAAGGGTGAGTTTCCTGCCATTGTATCAAATATCTTTTCTTCCCCATTTTTGAGTAATCAGCAGATAGCAGTAACCACCCTCGTGGAAGGACAAAGGAACCTGCTCTCTCAGGAAGGAGGCCGGCTCCCTGCTAGTACAGATGTGTGTGGGTGGAGTTGGGGCTGTCTTTTCCTCATTGCCCTCAAAAACATTCTCTGCTGAAGAACTTACTATATATACACATGTCCACTGAGGACTTTTCTTCTCTTCACTCATTTAGTGTCTCTGGCAGGACATCATTATTTCTCTCAATGTAAATCTAAGTACAGAGGAAGCACATTCATGTGTTTCTGAAGATG
>NW_007751346.1:2132-3572 GCF_000696425.1 Galeopterus variegatus | reverse complement strand
AGAAGTGCTGCAATGTAATTTTCAACTGGGCAAGAAAGTTATTTTTCCAAAAGGTCAGAAGGCAAATGGACAGTTTCCCTTGATGCAGCTGGGAGATGCTGCCTGACAAGACACCGTAACTCTTGTGCCCACACACAGGAGATGAGGGGTCTGGCCAGGCCTGCCTCTTCAGGTGGGTTCTGCTAAGATTAGAGAGGAATTTCCCTGCTGTCGATTTCTGGCACCAAGAACATTAACAGGTCCCAGGCACCTAGGACCCAAAGTCACAGGTGATCCAAGTGACCTTAGCTCATATAGATTGTGGCTTGGGGAGGGGAGAGTTCATGAAGAACAGCTGAGGGTAAGACTCTGGGAGTAGCCCAGAAGCAAGTCCCCTGACTCAACTGGCAGGCCATGGGGTGTGGTCATGGCTATAGCTGCTTAGGGTCTTCACTGTGGCAGGGCCTTGTCCTTTCCAGCCCTTCCCAGCAGCACCCCCTTTTCCTCCTCCTAATTTACATTCCTGAAAACTTTCATTTGGAACAATTGAAAAGGAATTACAGTGGAATATTGAATATGAGGGTGTTGGCATCTGTGCCAGGACATAGCTTGACAGAGAACAACTTGGGAGGACAGTGAGAGAGGCTGTGGAAGTTGAAAGGGACTGGAAAATGGAGGTGAAATTCAGGATAGGCTCCTGTCAGGCTGGATCACAGACCCCTCTGCCCCATGCTGTGCAGGTCCTGAGCCAGGTAGTTGAAAAAAGATTCTGGTGGCCGATAAGAGGATAGACATGCTTTATTCTAGATGTGAGCTCTGCTGCCAGCAGTTCAGAGCTTCTGCCTTATATACCAAAATACACAACAGTGGCAATAAGTCAAGGAGTATATGGGTGCACATGCAGTTACACCACTCTTATATAACTTGTTTACAATGGATGTGCTGGATCATACCCAGCCAGATGTGAGGTGAGAGGCCCTGACTATACTAACTCTACTTTCCTCACACTCCACTCTTTCAGGGTCTCTTGCTGTGCAGTCTATGCATCTGTGATCTTCTGCAGTGTTCCCTTAGTGAGGATTGCTGACCCTTGCATCCATATAACCTCCAAACTTATCGTATGTTCAATACACCTTGAGGCTTGTCCCTGTAGCTCTATCCTTTTCAACTATTAGCTACGAAAACCCCACCTGTATACAAGTCCAGTAGTACTCATCATTGGGGTGATTTTCACAGGAATCCTGCAGGCACACTGGTAGGAAACTCAGTGCATATTCAGCAAGCTGACACATTGGCCACATGAACGTATGTATGTGTCCAGTCGACTCTGGTGCCTGCAGCCACAATACTATGGACAAAAAGACGAAAAGGTTATTGGCACCAATAGAGGGGGTTCCTCTCCCTCTGGCAGAATACATGCCAGCTTACCATCCTGGAAAGAATGGTTGCAGGAACAGGTGC
>NW_007751346.1:0-1161 GCF_000696425.1 Galeopterus variegatus | reverse complement strand
TTGGCTAAGTCCCCAGCCACTAAACCATGACAGATTGTTGGGCTATGCAGGTAGCCTTGGGGCAACACTTGAAAAGTCCAGTACCTTCCTTCCCAGGTGAAAGCAACTGGATGTTGTATGTCAGCCAAGATTGGGATAGAGGAAAAAGCATTTGCAAGGTCCAGTACATAGTGGTAAATTCCTAGCTGAGTCATCAACTGATCCATCAAGTTGTGAACCGAAGGCACAGCCACGTGCGAAGGAGGCACTACTTTATTCATGTCTCGATAATCCACAGTCATCCTCCAGGTCCCATCAGGTTTTTTCCCTGGTCATACCAGAGTGTTAAAGGGACTGTGTGTGGAATGAATGATGCCGGCCTTTTCTAACTCAATATAGTGGCACCTATCTCTGCATGTCCTCCCGGCAGGTGATACTGGTTTACATTGACTGCACGTCTTGGCTTGGGTAACACCTGTGGATCATATTTAGCATGTCCCTGTAACTCAGGCTTCACTGTCTGGATCCACAGCTGTAATTCCCCAACTGTTGTTTGCAGGCGCAAACCATAAAGTACATCTATACCCAGAATGTATTTGTCTACAGGGGATACATACACATTATATACATGAGGGGGCAATCATTCAATGCTCAGAGGCAAAGACACTGCTTTGACTTTAATAGTCTGTCCTCCATAGCCATCAACATTCACTGTGGTCCCTGGAAACTTATTTGGGTTGCCATGTATCAAGCTACATTCTGCGCTAACACATGCTATACATTTGTCTCAGACCAATGTATTGCCAGTTCAACATGAGGCCCCCAGTCCTTGTCTGCCCCCCAAAGATGAGGACCTTGGCCTGCTCCCTAGCCAAAAGAGAACAGTCCATCTGCATCTGCAGACATAGCCATAAAATCCTTCAAATACACTGGGTGTAACTTGTTCTGTGCCTCTTGGGGAAGTTTGGTATAATGCCGCTGGGAGCAAAATTGTTGCCACAAGACAAATAAGACTACAATTGGTTGCTGGTCAGTTTTTTCCATATCAACTCCTGCCGTAAGCAAGTCAAACCATATCTGCATATGGCTGGTCTTGCTCGGTCCCTTGAGGGTAAAATCCTGAGCACTTCTTGGGGGTTTAATCTTAGCCACCTTTTGGACCCCCTTTGCTTGTCTCCTCCC
>NW_007751345.1:8148-9387 GCF_000696425.1 Galeopterus variegatus | reverse complement strand
AGGGGCTTCTTGCTGGTGGAGACTCTCTGCAGAGTCCTGAGGCAGTGCAGGGCATTATCACGTGATGAGAAGGCTGGGCGTGCTGGCTCAGGTCTCCCTTTCCTCTCTTATGAAGCCACTAATACCCCACCCTCCTGACCTCAACTAATCCTGATTACCTCCTGAAGTTTCCACTTCTCAAATACCAAAGTTGAATTTCCCACCCTTTTAATACTGTTACAATGGGGATTGAGTTTCAGCATGAGTTTTGGAGGGGAGAAACATTCAANTCTGTTTCCAGATTACTGTAAGATATTTCCAATAGACTGATTGCAATTCCTAAATACCTGCTGACTTCTTGAATCAGCTCCCTTTCCCACTACTTTACTAAAGTCTCCTTTCATTTTTAACTTATTTCTCACTTTCATCTTTTTTCATCCATGTTTCTATGTATTTGCCTGTTCAATAGAAATTTATTAAACTTTGTTACATTAGGCACTAGGCCCTGTACTGTGTAGCCAGTCTATGAAATCTTAATATTTTATTTCTTTTTAGTGTCTACCTACATTAAGAAACAAGAGATGAATCATGACAATAAAAAGTGCATGGACTTTGGACCAACAAATCTGAATAAAATAATATTTCACTACTCACTACTACCTCACACAAAACTGCATTTAACTATAAAAATACTGAAATGCAGTTTTTAGTTCTTATTTGTAAGAGCTTTGGAAATGTTCAAAAGCTTTCTGAAATATTTCATATGGGTGGGATACACTTTCAAGAAAATAGTTTCCAGAAAGTTGTTAATAGAAGAGTTAAGTTATTCTTTAAAAAGTATGTTTGTGTTTTCTAAAAAGTAAACTCTAAATAAAATTAATACAAGTCTAAATATATTTGTAGTTCTAATAGTATAAAATTGATATATACTTAGTCATTCTATATTTTATGTTTGGTCTTTAACATTGTATATACATATTTACCTTCAATCTATTTCATCATAATTTTACTGAAAATGTATAAATTTCATCATAATAATAACTTATGAATTCCATATTGATTAAGCATTTATGGCATGTAACCAGTCTGTGTTCAAATCCCAGCTTTTCCCTCTAGCTGTGGAATCTTGGGCCATGTACTCAACTTCTCTGTAAAATAAAGATGATAATTCCTAACTCAAAAGTTGGATGGTTACAAGCAGTCAGTGAGTTCAATCACCTTTAGTGCTTGCAAAACAGATAAGTGCATAAGAAAAGCTAA
>NW_007751345.1:5570-6757 GCF_000696425.1 Galeopterus variegatus | reverse complement strand
TTAATACTGTTACAATGGGGATTGAGTTTCAGCATGAGTTTTGGAGGGGAGAAACATTCAAACCATAGCAGCTAGTATCCCTCTGAACTGTTGATATAGAGAAACAATTAAATACCACTCAGAATTCATATGCTGTAGAGAGAAAACAAACCAAATCAAACCAAAAACAGTATTTAAAAAATTGTCCCACAATCAAAAGCCTCAAAGACAGAAGCTTGGCTTGCTGATGTTGATTCCTGACCAAGCTGTTTGCAACATGGACAGCCGCATGTGGTACACTCCAAAATGAGTAAATGGAGGAATGACTTTTATGTGTAAAGTTGGTTAATGACTCTCCCGCGTTGTTAGGTAAGCCAGCTGGTTGGTGTATAGAAAAAAGATCCCATAAGAAGATAACAAAACCACAATTTAAGTTCCTAAAAGAGTTTTTTTTTTTTTTTAACCAGGAGTGTCCTGCAAAATCACATGTGGGTGTTTTGAAATAAATGTCCTAACACCAAATATTTGGATTCAGTAGATCAGGGGTAGAACCTGGATCAGAGCTTTTCAAGAAACAATGAAAGTAAGACATTTAGATAACATCTAATTACCAAGCTCTTTGAAATGAACAAGGCTGCTGCTATGTTTAAACTCATTCTTAGCAGGGGCTGTATTGAGAGAATTAATTTCTCTGCCTCTGAATTGATTTCTCTTAGATTGAACTAAAGTTATTCTGGTATTTATTTCTTTTAAAAGCAAGAAAAAAATTTAAAAATTACATATTTCAGGACAAAATTTTTTAAATTAAGTATTTCAGAGATATTTAGAAAAGAAATATATCAAAAGAGAGAAAAATCTATAATGCCATGCAAACTTTAGCACAAACTCTAAAGACTGAATAAGGAACAGGCGGGAGAGTTTCAGTTGAAATTGTGTTGACTGAACCATATTCCCTAAAGTGTAGACAAAAACTCAGTCCTTGGATAGGTAAAATCCCAAGGAAGGTTTTTCTTTTACTGGAGAATAAGAGAAATCAGTTTCAACTCTTAGGTAGATGCTGATAGAAGCCTTCAGAAAATTTCTATTAATTGCTTAGCCCAAAGTTTTTTTGTTTGTTTACTTATTTTTTGTTTTGTTTCATTTTTCCTAATTTAGGGTCCCTCTCTAGAGAAAAAACATAGAGGATTAAGAACTGGTCATTTTTTTTT
>NW_007751345.1:2407-3055 GCF_000696425.1 Galeopterus variegatus | reverse complement strand
CAAGATTTCTAAATTTGGCTGAAATGCATCAGTTAATATTTTTGGACATTTGGTCTTCCTTGAGATTGAAATCCACTTACACAACACACCAGGAAACTCAGAAATAGAATAACTCAGAAAGAGAATTATTGGCATAGGAGTATTCCACACTATAGTTTATCCACACATAATGAGAACTATTTCAGCCTGCTTGGAGACTAAACATGTACTTTCAAGGAGCTCGTCCCTTTTGGAAGAAATGTTGTAAAAGAAAGTAAGGCCATTAGTTAAATGCAGATGTTTGTATTAACCTTCAGTTATATCAGTAAAAATAACCATCAACCTTTACCACCTAGATCCAAAAGATTCTTTGTTTCTATATATTTATTTGACAAATAATTTACATAAGTGAGAAAATAAAGAAATAGTGAAATCAGTTTTACTGGAAATTGTAAAAAGAATTAATCATATATCAAAAGTTTTATTCCACATCATCATGTTTTTAAAAGGTATATATACTAGAAAATATTTAGCATTACATAAGTGCAGTTGAAGTTTATCATTTGGAACATATCTATCTTATAAACATTTATTTTCTAGGTATATTCACTTCAAATTCTTGTGCTTGCATCATCAAAATTCAATACTTTTGAAACTGTTGACACCTCA
>NW_007751345.1:0-962 GCF_000696425.1 Galeopterus variegatus | reverse complement strand
GATTTAGGCTTATATTGTCCTCCTTTAAACAGGATTTCCTTTTGATTCTGAAAGTCAAGTCAAGAGTAAGTGTACGGATGATCAACTTAACCCAATTAGTGATTGAAGGGAGTTGAACATGAACTTCAGTCTTGAGGGCTGGTCTTTTTCTGTTTTCCCCTTATTCCTAGTGTATAACCCTTTAAGAGACCATACTGAAAGTCTGGCATTTGTATCATGGCACCTTCTACTTGGCAGTTTTGCACCTCCTATTTTTCCTACCACCTCGTGGGACGGCTAAAAGTCCTGTTTAAATTCTAGGTCTCTCAGTTGCCAATTTCACATCAGCAAATTCCTCAGCAGGAAAAAAAGTCAGATATTGCACTTATCCCTCTAGGTTTCCCTTTACTGCAGGTCCCTCAAGGTTTCCTTTGACTTCAAACTTTTTTTTCCCAAGTTTTGGCCTAGATATTCTCATTGTTCTTGATTGGAAAAATTGGTCTTAAACAAGCTAGTTCACTATTGCTGTGATGATATCCTTTGTTTTTGTATTAAATCTGCTAATATTTGTTTGAATGTATATATGTATTTACAGACACATGTTAGATATGTGATGAACGAAGTATATATATTATGTATACAGTATGTGAGGTATGTATACCTGTGTGTATATATTATATTGTATAGATACAAAGTTTATATACTTGATTTATGAAATTCCATTTTATGCCTTCTTTGTTGGGTTTTGGTGTTCAGTTATGGTCATTTATCCAGTCTACCTATCCTGCCTTAAAGAAAAATTTGAATTATATATTTTAATTTATTCATTTGCTAAAGTTGACAGATAAAACTGTATGAATTTGCCATTTACAACAAATTATTTTGAAGTATACATATACATTGTGGAATGATTAAATTTAGCTAATTAACATATGCATTATTTCACACAGTTATTTTGGGGGTAAGAACACTTTACATCTACT
>NW_007751344.1:9104-9389 GCF_000696425.1 Galeopterus variegatus | reverse complement strand
ACTAATTTTGGATAATTTTCTCTACTTTTCAGTCAACTCAGCACTGTTCTTTAATGATTCAGTCTCTTGAAAGTACCTTCTAATGGGTTTGGTTATTTTATTTATTCTGTTTTGCTCATCGCAAATAAATTTGCGTTCAGTTACACCTAACTGGTTACCAAAGACCCATCCTTGACTTAGGCCTTTCAAGAATGCAGCCATAACAAGAGGCTGCATTCAGGCACTTTTCCACAGAAGTAACAAATATTTCCCACATACATTCAAGTCTTTATTTGTGGGTGGACT
>NW_007751344.1:2474-3797 GCF_000696425.1 Galeopterus variegatus | reverse complement strand
TGGGAGTAATGTAATAGAAATTCTCAGTAAGAGCAGTATGCCTCCCCTGTACCCATTATCTATGGAGAATGAAGGCAATCTTTCCATGGGAAAGTCACAACCCATGTCAACAAGTGGCTTAGCCACTGTAGACTGCACCTGCCCTGGCCACCGAGGTAGGCATGATGTTTAACATTCAGAGAATTTCCTGGGCAGTGTATTATTTGCCCAAAGAATGGTGCAATCTTGTACAGTGTGGCCTATCAACAGATAATGAGGTGAAATATTTTAGTTTGTAAACCTCCCCTTAAATAGAAGAATATATGCATTTGAAGGAAGCTTTTACATAAAAACCTGCACAGGGTAAAATCAGTTCCTGTGGTAAAAAACTAACATTTCTGTTGTTTTGTAATCTTTGGGGCTCACTTGTTATTACAAGACATAATCTATCACCAAAGTCTCTTAATATGGGAAGAAGCCTAGGGAGAAACAACGGTGGTTTAGATCAGGGTCCGTAAATTATAGCCAGTGGGCCAAATCCACATTCCCACCTGTTTTTGTAAATAAAGTTTTATTGGAACACAGTCATGCCTGTTTATTAATGTATGGTTTCTGACTGCTTTTGAGTTATAATGGCAGAGTTAATAGTTGTGACAGAGATCATATATTTCGCAAGGCCTAAGATATTTCCTATCTGGTCATTTTCAGAAAGTTTGCTAACCCTGGGCCGGCCCGGTGGCGCACTGGATAGTGCACCGCTTGGGAAGCGCGGCAGCGCTCCCGCCCGAGGGTTCGGATCCCACATACAGACCGGTTCCCGCTCACTGGCTGAGCGAGGCGCGGGAGCAGCACCGAGGGTTGCGATCCCGTTGCCGGTCCCCGGTCTGGTACGGGGGCAACACTGAGGGTTGCAATCCGTTGCCGGACACGGAAAAAAGACAAAAAGACAAAAAAAAAAAAAAGAAAGTTTGCTAACCCTGGTTTTGATTTTTCAAATACATTCATGTCTTTTTGCCTTGTGCCAGGTAAGACTACACTTCCCCCAAGCCCGTTGATGTTGGCTTGCTGTGTGACTTGCTTTAGCCTCATGGTGGGAAGAGTGCATGTCCATGCCCCTTGATAAAGGGTCTGCAGTGGACCAAACTCAAGTCTTCTGTCCACTGACTATTTAACGAACAGGAATAGGTACAGCTGTGAAGAGACTTTGCAAATGGAATTAAGGCTACAGATCTGCAATCCAGGGGAGTAACCTAGATTACCTAGGTAGGCCCAATTTAATCACGAGAGCCCTTAAAAGTGGAGAAATATCTCTGGCTGGAGTCAGAGGATGTGGCAGAAGAAGAA
>NW_007751344.1:0-852 GCF_000696425.1 Galeopterus variegatus | reverse complement strand
TTTGCAAGCAGAATTTTGAGGGAATACAGAAAATCCAGAAATCTCATTGTTGGAGGGCCGGCCTGGTGGCGCACTGCTACAGTGCGCTGCTTGGGAGCATGGTGGCGCTCCTGCCGAGGGTTCAGATCCCACATACAGACCGGTTCCCGCTCACTGGCTGAGTGAGGTGCGGGCGCAGCACCGAGGGTTGCGATCCCGTTGAAAGACAGGTCCTGAATATAAAGACCAAATCAGAGGGATGTCGATAACACCCTTTGTTTGACCTATGAAAGAAATAAGATGGTGCCTCATATGTCTTCTCAGCTGAACAAGAAGGCTTGTGCAGACATTAGGGCATAGTCCCACAGATGTCTGATGAGGCCAAAGTACTCACAATTGAGTGTAGAGAGAGGCATGTCTTGGAAATAATCATGAGTGTGTTTTTGGCACATGGAGTGGACTAGAGTCAAACATATAGAAAACCCACACAGCTTCTGAGAAACACATATTGACAAAAGCACTGCTGGATCTATCAAAAGATTGAGGTTCAGTTGTAAACAGACCTCTGAGCCCCCAAGTTTCCAGAGATATGAAGTAACTTGAGGAACTTGCCTAGCCTTTAAGAAGAGTTTATTCTCTTGTCTTCATCAGAAGTGGCCAAAGAGGATGTGGGAAAGGAAAGACCTTCCAGATGGTGGAGCCAAGAGTCGTGGAGAACAATTGTTTTAGTCTGTTTTGTGTTGCTATAACAGAAACACCTGAGACTAGGTAATTTATAAGGAAAAGAGGTTTATTTGGCTCACAATTCTTGGACAGCTGCATCTGGCGTGGGCCTCAGGCTGCTTCTACTCATGGCAGAAAGTGGCAGGCAGC
>NW_007751343.1:2430-9390 GCF_000696425.1 Galeopterus variegatus | reverse complement strand
GATGGGACATAATAATCAACTACATTGTATATTGACAAAATAAAAATAATTTTAAAAAAATTTAAAAAAAGAAACTTGGTCCCCACTGTGACTGTCAAGAGGGTGGGAAATCCTATTATGGTAATTGAAAGGTGGAGACTTGAAGAGGTGATTAGATTGTAGGACCATGTAGTAGTGAATGGATTAAAAATGGTGGTCAGGGGCATGGTTCTGAGGGTGTTAAAAGGAGAGAGAGAAGGATCTGTCTCTCTCCCTCTGCTCCCTCTTTGCTCCACCATTTCTCAATGTGATACCCTGCTTCACTGTCACCACCACCAAGACCCTCACCAGATGTGTTCCCCAGACTTTGGATTTCCTAGCCTCTGAAATTGTAAGCAATAAATTTTGTTTTCTTTATAAAATATCTAGTTCCATGTATTTTGTTATAAGCAATAGAAATGGATTAATATATCACCAATACTTATTACCTTTTGTCTTTTTAAAGGTGTGAGGTGATACCTCCATGTGGTTTTGATTTGCATTTCCCTGATTATTAGTGATGTTGGGCATTTTGTTATATTCCTGATGGCCATTTGTATGTATTCTTTTGAGAAATATCTATTCAGGTCTCTTGCCCATTTTTAAATACGGTTATTTGTTTTCTTGCAATTGAGCTGTTTAAGTTCCTTTTAAATTTTGGAAATTAACCCCTTATCAGATATCAGTTCACAAATATTTTCATCTCCTTTGTAGATTGTCTTTTTACTCGACTGATTGTTTCCTTTTCTGTGCAGAAGTTTTTTAATTTGATATAATCCCATTTGTCTACTTTTGCTTTTATTGCATTTACTTTTGAGGTCCTATCCAAAAAAGTATTGCCCAGACCGATGTCAGGGAGCTTTCTCCCTGTTTTCTTCTAGCAGTTTTGTAGTTGCAGGCTTCACATTTAAGTCTTTTACAGTTGTTTTACAGTTTTTCTTGTAGAGATCGTTCACCTCCTTGGTTAAATTTACTTCTAAATTTTTTATTTTATTTTTTATAGCTATTGTAAATAGGATTTTTTAAAATTTCTTTTTCAGATAGTTTACTATTAATGTATAGAAGTGCTACTGATTTTTTATATGTTGGTTTTATATCCAGCAACTTGACTGATTTCATTTATTAGGTCTAACAGTTTTTTGGTATAGTCTTTAGGGTTTTCTGTATATAAGATCATGTCATCTGCAAACAGAGACAAGTAACTTCTTCTTTTCCAGTTTGGATGTCTTTCATATTTTAACTTGCCTAATTTCTCTGGCTAGGACTTCCAATACTATGTTGAATAGAAGTAGCAAAAATGAGCATCTTTGTCTTGCTCCAGATACTAGAGGAAAAACTTTCAACTTTTTCCCATTCAGTGTAATGTTAGCTGTGGACTTGTCAAGGACAAAATTTCTGATGGAGAATAATAGGACCAAAGGCCAGAGGTGGATTGACATGGTATTTAGAAAAAAGGCTAAAGAACAGTAAGAGAAAGTGACCTGACTAGCGGGGAGCATCCTTATTGAATGAAAGTAAGAGATAAGATGGTGAGATCTTCAACGTTAGACTAAGAAAGTTTGGATCAAACCTGATAAGTTATAGAAGCCTCTTCTTAAATCTGGGAATCTGGGGAAAACATAGGCTATGAACTCCATGAGGTCAGAGATGTTTGATTTGGTCACAGCAATAAACCCAATGCCTAGGTCACGTACTGAAACATAGTGGGTGCTCAATAAATAGTTAAAGACATAAATGAATGAATGAACACGATATAATCTCTAGGATGATTTGTTTGGAAATAGTTCATGAGACTTAGTAGAGATATGACTGTAGAAATAGACTTTCTCAAAATCTGGACCATGGCTTGTATTTTAGTGACTTATTAAAATTCAGTTTCCTGTGCCTTTCCTAAGACCTACTGAATCATCTAAGACTAGGATGAAGAATCTGAATGTAATGAGTTTCTTACATGTTTCTTATATGCACACTGCTATTGTTTGAATGTGTCTTGCAAAGTTCATGTGCTGGAAAATTAATCCCCAATGCAACATAGTTGAAGGTGAGACTTTTAAGAGGTGATTAGAGTCCTCATGAATGGATTAATATTGTTATCACAGGAATAGGTTAGCTATTGCAAAAGTGGTTCCTAATAAAAAGGATGCAGTGGGCCCCCTCCTACTCTCTCTCTCTTGTATGTACTCTCTTGCCATGTGTTGCCTTTCACCCTGTTATGATGCAGCAAGAAGGCCCTCATCAGATGCAGCCGCTTGATCTTGGGCTTCCCTGTCTCCAGAACTGTAAGCCAAATAAACTTCTATTGTTTACAAATTACCATCTGTGGTATTCTGTTATAGCAACACCAGTGAAGTAGGGCACACACTAAAGTTTGAGAATTACTGCCCTAGAAGAGGTAAGATGATGAAATTCCTTAAGTGTGATCTATATTTGAGAGACTTAGATAACTTAAGAATTTTATAAAGTAGAGGAAAGAGTCAAAATGACCAAGTTTCCAACCTGGCAGGCGGAAAGAATGATACCACCATTGTTAGAGCATAGGAAACTTGTGCATAAGTATGGAAAATACTTCTCATTTAAAATTGTATATGGTAATAGAGTTTTACCTTTCAGAAGACAACACAAAGGCATATGCAAAGGTGAAATATAAGACCAAGCTAAGAAAGTTCTGTGCTTCTAGAACCGTGGAAGGTACTGCACTATAATAAGTAAATTGACACTACATTCCATCACGTGAGGGTGTGAAAGACAAATTAGTCTCATTTCTTATTATCAAAACCTATATTCAAAGCATGTTACTCCTGTTTGTTTCATAATGAAGGCATTGCATATGTCTCAATAAATAATTCTTTATGCAGTAGATCCTTGAAATTGGCTTCTTCCCAGCCATGAAACAGATATGGTATTGGCACAATGCTAGAAAGCAAGAAAGGAATGCCAGAGATCTAATTTGAGGAAAGATCTGAATGCAAATGTCTCTGGTAAATAGTAACATTTTAGAAAGTTGTTCGGTTTTTCCATAGTTCAGATTTTATTTATAATTCTTAGGCTGTAGTATATAGAATCCATACTTAGAATCAGATTTTTTTTTATATGAAGATGGGCTAAGGCCAGTAAATGCTACTCATGTGAAGAAATCTTTAAACATGGAACTACTTTGGCACATGTTAGCTTCTGTGCATGTGTGTTATGGGAAACCTGACATTTAAAATACCTAGTGAGTTGAATACCCAACAGTAAATTATCCCTTCCACCATGATGGACAGATGTTCAATCTATACTTACAGAATGTTCATCATAAAACCCCAAATCTCCTTGTCAGTTTCTAATTAATCACTAAAAGAAGGAAGGTCAGCTGACACAAAAGAGTATTAGAACCTGCCTCCACCTATACTCATGAGACTGCTTGCTTCACCACAATCGTTTTGGAGGCTCTGCTTTTTTATGTGAGTTTGATGCAAAGTTGAAGGCAATATATTAAGAGATTCTATGTGAATTGTCCTGAAGACAAGACTTTTCTGTTTTCTTAGTTCAACAAGAAAAATATTGACTCCAGCTTTTTTTAAAAAAAGCAGGAAAAAAATAAAACTGCTGGTTGAAAATGTATACCGCCAAATTTGGGTCGCACATTAGTTATGTGTGTGTGCTACAATAACCAATTACTTCATTGTTCCTGTCAAAGGAACTATGAGTTTTTCTTGCCAAAAAAAGCCGAAAACTAAGTAAGGCAGCACACTCGACAGTAACTCCCTCACCACTTTCCCCCAAAACATGTCTGGTGAAATCAACATGTCAATGCTGAGAACATATTTAAATATAAAAGAGGACCAGAATTTTCTTCCTAAATGACCATTCCTAGGGCATCTTCCTTATAGGAATTCTAGGTCAAGAAACTGACACCTGATGAGGGAAACAGTCTGAACTCTGTAAAGTATGCTAATAATTACTACTGAACAAATCCTAGTTCAATTATTAAAAGAAGGATCTTGAGGTTATTTATGCATTCAGCCAATAAGTTGTGTGCAATTTGATCTCTGTGTAATATAATCATGTTTTAATGCCAGCTATCAGAACCATTATAAGCTTGATTCAACAATAAGGGAATAAACTGACTCCTCTCAAAGAGCCTCAGATTCTCTCAAGCCTCAGAGCACTAAGTAGCATATAGCCAGCAGCTTCTTTTTCTTGATTCCCTCAGTGCCCAAGCACTTTAGGGGATGTCCAGTACAGAGACAGAGGAAAAGGAAAGAAGTGATTCCTACCAGGAGGTTCAGAGCATTGGAAATAAATACAGAGTTAAATGCTTCAAAAGAGGAAGAACTATTCTGTGTCCTTGGCTTGTGTGAAATAACTAACTTAAAAAATATGAATACCCCTTCCCTTCATCTTAACAGTAATACTTCTATCATTTTTATCACTTTCTCCCACATGGATAAAGATCTAGTGATAAACTAGAAGGAAAAGTGTTTTCTTTCTGTAAAAAGATATACTTTTGAGGTTTTCTACATGTCAAGGACAACTGAGCTCAGAAGGTATAAATTTGATTTATTTAGAGTCTGAATTTATACAAGACTAAATTGTAATATTTTATTTCAATCAAGTTTGACCTTAAAACCATGCCATTTTGTTCTGAAGGTGTATTTTTATTTTTGTAGATATAGGATTTATAGACCTTTTGTGAGTGATAGATTATATTAACTTTAGGCATATTTTAATCATTTAGCAAAGTGCTAATAACCAATTGCATTTAATGAATGAATGTTTTTTTAAAAACTTCAAAATTTAACTCTCTTTAAATCTACTGTGTTATTACTTACCTTTATTCATTGGAGTGATTGTGCTATGATTACATGGAAATAAATAGCCTCTAACTAACTTTGCTACATGGCTACTTCTTCTTTGAACAATAGCTAATCAAGTATGTTCAGAAAGCAAAAATTAAAAGTAAATTTCATTCTTTGTAGTCAACAACTACAAAATGCTTTTTATTTTTTGCAGAAGATTATAATGCTTTTTCTGAGCCATTAAAAAATGCAGTACCAGAGATAGAAATATGAGAGACATGAGTCAGTTTCAATAATTTAATTTAAAAACAACCCTGGGTCATTTCTCAAAGTCAATCTTCTATGTCAGGAAAATTGAAAGTAATTTAGAGAATCATACCTTTTACTAAATATTTCAGAATTTCGGGAGTCAAGATGGTGATGGGTCAGGAGCAGGGGCACCAGAAGACGGCGTGAGCCTGAGAGGTGTGCGCTGTGCTGCCAGAGTGCTACTTGCATTTACAAGAGCAACAAAAAATGAATAAGTCTTTGATCAACTAATCTACAACTATAAAAAAGCAACTACAGACTCGAGTTTTAGGGCCAGCATAAAAGAGGATTCCTGGGAGCACCCGAGATGCACTGCGGGACCGAGTGAGCAGCCCCAGGCAGCAGTGGCTGAGGACTGAGACTGTGACAACACGGAAACGGAGAGGGAGCCGCTCGGCAGGCTCAGCTCTGTGAGTGACCCCCAGCCCAGCCCTGCTTGCGGAGCAGACGCCTGTCCGGCTTCCGCCTACCCCACTGGGCCAGTCACCGGCCCGGGGCTGCCTCCATTTTCTCAGGTGGGGGTGGATCAGGCCAGCTCGGCCACGCCTGCCCTCCTCACCTGGCTCAGCTCCTCACTGAGCCTTCCCACTTCCTTGCCTCAGCACGGGGCCTCCCGGGGCCTGCGGGCTGGCCTCCCATCCCATTCCCCCCGTGGTTCTCTGGCGGGCCTGTGGCAGGGGGAGAACGGGCCAGCATCGGGAGGACAGGGAAGAGCAGGCCGGGCAGGTTATCACTCCACCGCACCCTGCGCTCGGCCCCCGGTAAACTTCCTGTTACAGGGAGGCAGACACCATCTCTGCGGCCATCAGTTCAGAAAAATGCCTAACCGATTTCTGATTAGGAAAAGTGTGATCGCAGTGCTCCCGAGCTCGCTTGAACCTGCTGGAGAGCTGACTGCAGGCGGGTGCTGGAGTCGGTCCGCACTGGGGGGATTCAAAGAGGAACTGTGTGCTGCGGGCTCCTCCCCCGAGGAGCTCACGCTCCAGTGTGGGAGATAAGACAAGCACAGATATAACTGCAATAACAGGAGGAAGGTGATTAGTCTCGAGAAAGCCCTATACAGTGCTGCAAAGCCACCAAGAGCGACTAGCAGAAACCTGAAAGACCTCCTGGGCGGGGCGGTGCCGAGCAGGGGCTTGAAGGCCCGGATGATAGACGAGGGTTGCAGAAGACATGCCCCAGCCTAGTCAAGAGCGCACAGAGCAGGGAGGTGGCCGGTTAGGGAAGCGGAGACTCAGCAGAAAACACACACCCTGCGGGCCGCCTCTGCAAGGTCCAACAGCCCCGCCTAGTGTGCACAGAGTGGGGAGACATCCGGCTAGGGAGGCGGAGACTTGGCAGAAAACACACACCCTGTGGGTCCACCAGGGCGTGATCCAGCAGCCAGGTCCAGAACACATGGAACAGGGAGAACTCCTACACGGGAAGTGGAAGCTCAAAAGAGACCACACAACCTGCGGTACCGCCCCGTGATCTAACAGCCCAGCAGAGTCCAAGCTGACCAGAGAGGTGGCTCCCTGGAGGGGCCCAAGACCTGAGGCAACCACACACACAAGACACTAGAGGCCAACTGAGCAGTCACAGAGGTAGCCATAACAAATTGACAAACACAACCATACCATAGTTGGCTAATAGGGTCAAAACTGTGCACAGTGAAACCCCCTGCCAAAATGAATAAAAATCCAAAAAAAGATACCAGAAACACAAAAAACCAAGAAAGTACACCACCGAAAGTTAATAAATCTCAAACTCTAGATGCTATAGAACAAGAAGCCCTTGAAATCAATGACAAGGAATTTCGAGTGATAATTCTAAAGAAACTGAATGAGATACAAGAAAACTCAGCAAGACA
>NW_007751343.1:0-1487 GCF_000696425.1 Galeopterus variegatus | reverse complement strand
GCCAGCATCGGGAAGTCAGGGAAGAGCAGGCCGGGCAGTTTATCACTCCACAACACCCTGCGCTCGGCCCCCGGTAAACTTCCTGTTACAGGGAGGCAGATACCATCTCTGCGGCCATCAGTTCAGAAAAATGCCTAACCGATTTCTGATTAGGAAAAGTGTGATCGCAGTGCTCCCGAGCTCGCTTGAACCTGCTGGAGAGCTGACTGCAGGCGGGTGCTGGAGTCGGTCCGCACTGGGGGGATTCAAAGAGGAACTGTGTGCTGCGGGCTCCTCCCCCGAGGAGCTCACGCTCCAGTGTGGGAGATAAGACAAGCACACAGATAACTGCAATAACAGGAGGAAGGTGATTAGTCTCGAGAAAGCCCTATACAGTGCTGCAAAGCCACCAAGAGCGACTAGCAGAAACCTGAAAGACCTCCTGGGCGGGGCGGTGCCGAGCAGGGGCTTGAAGGCCCGGATGATAGACGAGGGTTGCAGAAGACATGCCCCAGCCTAGTCAAGAGCGCACAGAGCAGGGAGGTGGCCGGTTAGGGAAGCGGAGACTCAGCAGAAAACACACACCCTGCGGGCCGCCTCTGCAAGGTCCAACAGCCCCGCCTAGTGTGCACAGAGTGGGGAGACATCCGGCTAGGGAGGCGGAGACTTGGCAGAAAACACACACCCTGTGGGTCCACCAGGGCGTGATCCAGCAGCCAGGTCCAGAACACATGGAACAGGGAGAACTCCTACACGGGAAGTGGAAGCTCAAAAGAGACCACACAACCTGCGGTACCGCCCCGTGATCTAACAGCCCAGCAGAGTCCAAGCTGACCAGAGAGGTGGCTCCCTGGAGGGGCCCAAGACCTGAGGCAACCACACACACAAGACACTAGAGGCCAACTGAGCAGTCACAGAGGTAGCCATAACAAATTGACAAACACAACCATACCATAGTTGGCTAATAGGGTCAAAACTGTGCACAGTGAAACCCCCTGCCAAAATGAATAAAAATCCAAAAAAAGATACCAGAAACACAAAAAACCAAGAAAGTACACCACCGAAAGTTAATAAATCTCAAACTCTAGATGCTATAGAACAAGAAGCCCTTGAAATCAATGACAAGGAATTTCGAGTGATAATTCTAAAGAAACTGAATGAGATACAAGAAAACTCAGCAAGACATCATGATGAAAGGAGGAAAAGTATACAGGACGTGAAAGAGGAAATGTACAAAGAAATCAATGTCCTGAAAAAAAATGTAGCAGAACTTGCCGAACTGAAGAAGTTATTCAGCAAAATAAAAAACACAATGGAGAGTTTAACCAGTAGGCTAACGGAAGTTGAAGAGAGAACCTCTGAACTTGAAGATAAGCTGTTTGAAATAACACAAGCAGACAAGAAAAAGGAAAAAATTATCAAAGACATTGAAGAAAACCTGAGAGAGATATTAGACAACCTTAAGTGCTCAAATATCCTAGTCCTGGGTATTCAAGAAGGGGAGGAAA
>NW_007751342.1:8498-9391 GCF_000696425.1 Galeopterus variegatus | reverse complement strand
AATCCAATGTATTTTCATCAGACTGTTTTTCATCTCTAGAAGCTCAATTTTGTTTTGTTTTTATATTTTTGATGTCTCACTTTAACATGCTCATATTATTCTATACCTAATTGAAAATCTGAAACATAGTTATAAAAACTGTTTTAATATCCCTGTGTACTAATTCTATCATCTGTTTCATTTCTGTATCAGTTTCAATTGATGTTTCTCTTTATTATGGATTTTAGTTTCTTATTTTTAATTGTATGCCAGACATCGTGAATTTCACTTTGTTGGATACAGTGTATTCTTGTATTATTTTACATACTCTTGAGCTTTGATGCAGTTAGGGTTTCCCAGAAACAGTTTGACCCTTCTAAGGTTTGCTTTTAAGCTGTTAGGCAGGACTGGAGCACTCTTCATTTCTAAAGCTAATTTTCCTCCAGTACCAAGGCAAGACCCTTCCACCCACTGACCCATGTATTATGAGGTTGTTTCATTCTGGCTGGTGGGAACACGAACTCTTTCCAGCTCTTTATGACCTTCAGGGATTGTTCTGCCTGCTCCTTTCAGGTGGTTTTCCCCAGCCTCAAGTAGTATTCTCACACGCATGCAGGCTCAGTAGTCAGCTAAAGACTCCAGGGAGACCCTCTGCAGACCTCGAAGGTGATCTGTGGAGCTCTCTCCCCTTGGGTCCCCTGCCTCATGAACTCTAGCCACATGGCCTCCCAGAGCTCCCAGCTGTATGTCCTCCACCCCGGGAGACAGAGGGGTTTTGCCAGGGTTCCCCCTTCCTGCGCTGTGGCCTGGACACTCCCTCCTAGTAAGCAGGGACAATCACCGTGTTCCCTTGATTTGTTTCCCTCTCAGGGATTATACTGTTCTCTGCTGTCTGTTGTCCAATGTCTGAAAAC
>NW_007751342.1:6007-6431 GCF_000696425.1 Galeopterus variegatus | reverse complement strand
TGTTTTTGGACTCCCCAGCCTCCAGAGCTGTGAGAAATAAATTTTTGGTCTTCACAAACGACCCAGTCTGTGGTATTCTGTCATAGCAGCACAATCGGAGAAAGACATCAATATAATCATAATCTTTCAACTGCTCAGATTCCAGAACATGAGAACTGCCAGAGGAGACAGTGGTCCGGGAACATGGAGAATGGGTCACTCAGACCATGCTCATAAAATAAGAATGCACATGATAACAATTGCCTTCGAAATTATTTCCAGGGCTGGCCCGTGGCTCACTTGGGAGAGTGTGGTGCTGACAACACCAAGTCAAGGGTTAAGATCCCCTTACCGGTCATATTTTTTTTTTTAAAAATAAGAAACTATTTCCATAGTACCAAGTGTAACATTATTTATTTGTTATACAATAAGACAAAATCATAAT
>NW_007751342.1:2516-3017 GCF_000696425.1 Galeopterus variegatus | reverse complement strand
GACGTAAAGAAAATTAAAAGAAAGACATTAGTGATGTATAGTCAACATCACTAATAAAAAAAGAAAATTAAAATACCCATTTTTCATATATTGAGTTAGCAAAGTTTTTTTCTTTCTTTTTTTTTTTTTTGTGACAGGTAAGGGGATCGTAACCCTTGGCTTGGTGTCGCCCACACCGCGCTCAGCCAGTGAGTGCACCGGCCATCCCTATATAGGATCGGAACCTGCGGCCTCGGTGTTCCCAGCGCCGCACTCTCCCGAGTGAGCCATGGGGCTGGCCCAAAGATTTTTTAAAATACTCATTTTTGACAAGATTTTCTTTACTTGGGATTATATCCTCAAGGATCAAATTCTATATGTAAAGATACTCATTAAAACAATACTTGCAATACTGAAAAACTGGACAAATAAAAAGTCTGATTATAGTGATTACACAGAGTCAAATCAGATTTTTAAACTGTTTTTAGGAAGTGCCTTTAAAAACATAAAAATATGCTTGTT
>NW_007751342.1:0-1565 GCF_000696425.1 Galeopterus variegatus | reverse complement strand
TATGTTTTCCTTTAGTATCATTACACATTATTTGGGTTTAATTCTACCATGTGTTATTTATTTATTTATTTATTTATTTATTTATTTATTTATTAATTTTTCCTTTTTGTCTCTTTTTTACTGACCGGTAACGGGATCACAACCCTCGGTGTTGTGCCCGTACCAGGGACCGGCAACGGGATCGCAACCCTCGGTGTTGCGCCCGCACCACGCTCAGCCAGTGAGCGGCCGGCCTGTATGTGGGATCCGAACCCTCGGCGGGAGCGCCGCCATGCTCTCAAGCGGCACACTGTAGCAGTGCGCCACCGGGCCGGCCATCACCATTTTTTATTTACAGTCAATGCTAGTTTGGATTTGTCCACATTTACCGGTTTCTTTGTTCACCATTATGTGGACATTGGTGTTTTTATGAAAATCTATGGGGCATCAGTGAAGGTCTGTGAATGGTGGTGTCTCTTAGTCTTTGCTGGAAAATGTCTCATTCAAGAGCAATAGCTTAGCTGGGTAAGGATTGACATTACTTTCTCAGCACATTGATGATATTATTTCACTGTCTTCTGGTTCTTATTATTGTGGCATGAGTTCTCCAACTTTCTTCTTTTTTAACATTGCTTTGACTGTTCAGGGTCCCTGGCATCTCCATATGAATTTTAGGATCAGCTTATCCAATCTGCAATAAAGTATTGTTCAAAGTCCGATATGCATTGTATTGAATCTATAGATCAACATGGGGGCGGGGGGTACTGCCATGTTAACACTATTAAATCTTCTAATCCATGAACTTGGGAAATCTTTCCATTTATTTAGGTCTTCTTTCATTTCTTTCAGCAGTGTTTTGTAGTATTCAATGTACAAGTCTTGCATTGCTTTGGTTGAATTTATTCCTACATATTTTACTCTTTTTGATGCTGTGGTGAATGGGATTGTTTTCTTAATTTCATTTTCAGATCATTCATTGCCAGTGCATAGAAATATGGCTAATTTTTATGTATTTATCTTGTATCTTTCAACACTGCTGAGCTCATTTATTAGCTCTAGTAGTTTTAGTTTATTGTATATATGGATTCCTTTGGGTTTTCTATATAAAAGATCATGTCACCTGCAAATATAGTTTTACCTTTTCCTTTCAAGTCTGGGTGCCTTTTATTTCTTTTTCTTAATTAATTGCACAGGCTAGAATCTCCAGTACAATGCTCATTAGATTTTTTAACATTAAGATTCATGTCTTACTTCAATCATCTCTTGTCAAATGTCTTTTAATACTGCATGCCCACCAGTCCCCTACTCTCTCCTGGGGGAATTCCTTCTAGATGTAGCATGACCTATATCTTTCATATGTCCCATCTCTTTACATGTCTTTGTTTTATTCTGGGGAATTTCCACAGATCTAGAGGTTCATTATTTGATTTTTCAGTTGCAGCTAATCTGCTGTTTAGCCTATCATGTTTTAAATTTCAATGCCTATATTTTCAGCTTGGTTCTTTTCCAAATCTTCTATTGGTTTCAAATCCTTCTTTTATGTCTAATGATTTAAAATACTTTGACTCTCTGATTATGATACCATA
>NW_007751341.1:9002-9391 GCF_000696425.1 Galeopterus variegatus | reverse complement strand
GACATGGCCCAGTCTACCTTGTCTTCCAAGCCAACAGCCAGCCAGTCTCACAAGCACAGCTACCTTAGTGCCTGCAGACATATTAGTGAGTCCACCTGAGATAAAGAGAACTGCTTAGTTGAGCTCATCCCAGATGACCCACAGAACTGGGAGCTAAAGATTGTTTTCAGTCACTAAGTTGGCCTGGTTTGTTTTGCGGCAAAAGCTAACTCAGAGTTAATCTGCTCATTTAGAAGTTGAATGCATATGAAGATCATTAGATAAATTTTAGTTTTGTAGCTGCATTTTCTATGTGGTTCTTATTAAAATGCATTTTCTTTGGGCAGCTAAAATATGAATTTAGAATGGGCAAATAGATATTGCAGCTCATTTTCTTCTTTGGATTAAAT
>NW_007751341.1:2609-3942 GCF_000696425.1 Galeopterus variegatus | reverse complement strand
GGTGCTGTGGTGTTGGGTGCATATATATTTAGAATTGTTATATCCTCTTGTTGCATTGACCCCTTTATCATTGTGAAATGACTGTCCCTATCTTTTTCACATTCCTTCGTTTGAAGTCTATATTATCTGATGTAAATATACAAACTCCTGCTCTTTTTTGGTTTCCATTTGCATTTAATATCTTTTTCCATCCCTTCACTTTCAGTCAATGTGTGTTTTTATAGGTGAAGTGAATTTCCTGTAGGCAGAATATTGGTGGCTTTTATTCTGTAATTCATTCAGCCACTCTGGGTCTTTTAATTGGGGAGATTAATCCACTTACACTGAGAGCTGTTAGTAATATATAGGGACTNTTTTTTTTTTTTTTTTTTTTTTTTTTTTTTTTTTTTTTTTTTTTTTTTTTTTTTTTGAGTCTTATTCTCTTCCCTTGTGGTTGAGTAGTTTTCTCTGGCAGCATATTTTGATTTCTCACTATTTATTTTTAGGGTGTCTCTTACATGTTTTTGTGTTATGCTTACCATGAAGCTTACAAAAAAACATGCTATAGTTATATGAGATTATTTTATTTTTATTTTATTTTATTTTTTATATGAGATTATTTTAGACTAATAACTTAACTTTGATATCTAAGATGAAAGAAAAAAAAAACAAATCCAACTCTATGCATTGATGCCATCCTCCCATTTTTTGACATTTTGTTGTTTCTATTATATCTTTAATATTACTTCTCTTATATGACCACTTTATTTGTTATTGTCTTGTTAGGTTTGTCATTTGGCCTGGAAACTAAGGATTTAAATGGTTTATTTATCATCCTTACAACACTGGAATATTCTGATGTCGTCTGTGTTCTTACTATATCAGTGAGTTATGTACCTTCACATGTTTTCTGGCAACTCTTTAGTGCTGTCTTCATTCAGACTGAATAACTCCCTTTAGCATTTCTTGTAAGGCAAGCCTAATACTGATGAATTCCCTTAGGTTTTGTTTGTCTGGGAAAGGCTTTCTTTCCACTTCATATTTGAAAGTTAGTTTTGCTATATACAGAATTCTGGGTTGACAGTCTTTTTCCTTCAGCACTTTGAATATGTCATCCTTCTCTTCTGGCTTGTAGGGTTTCTACTGAGATATCCACTGAGAGATATATTGGGGCTCTATTGAATGTTGTCTGCTTCTTTTCCCTTACTACTTTCAGTATTCTTTCTTTGTCTTTGGTTTTTAATAATTTTATCATGATGTGCCTTGGGATGTTCCTCTTTGGACTGAAATTTTATTGTTGGCCTCTGAGGTTCCTCTATATGGATGTTGTAGTCTTTCTCCTTACTTGGGAAAT
>NW_007751341.1:0-768 GCF_000696425.1 Galeopterus variegatus | reverse complement strand
CTGTGCTTAAGCTAAATTTCTCAAACTGAGGAAAGCTTTTTGTGCAGATCAGATTTTAATTGTCAGCCTTTTAGTCACTTCCAGGTCTTGTGCAGTCACAACAGACACAACTGGGCTGTGTGGAAATTTCAGCTAAGGATTAAGTCTTCCCATGAACTGTGAGCCCTGCAGTTCTATTGCCCCAACTGGTTTCCACCGTGTGGCATCTGTGCCAATCGGAAGACATATCAGCTGCCCACCCTGTGCCCCAGTGCTCCCCTTGAGGGTAAGCCTCCCATCCCCACCCCAGGCACTCCAAACATTTCCCATGGAGCAGTTCATGCACATGTTCCCCACTAAGACTTGCTATCCTCTGAGTGGTTCCTTCTCCTGTCAGCTGCAGACTCTTGCTCCTATGCAGGTCTAGAGGAAGGTTGCTAGTGGCTTTGCTGGCCTTGGAGATGGTTGGTACACTCTGAAGCCTCCTTCTTCTCTGCAGAGTCCAAGTAGCTTCACACAAAGGGTGCTTTTGCGGCTTTGCTGTCTTCTGGAAGCTGCTCTGAGTGCTGGCAGTCGCTTTTTGCCTCATTCCATGTTGACTCCTCAAGCAGCCTGGGCTTGGAATGATCAGAGTAGTTCTTCCTTTCATGCCTTGGCCTTTCATGTCTTCATCAATTCTGCAGGTCTCTCTTCCTCTTCCCTCAAGCTCCAGCAATCTTGGGATGACAGTGTTTGTGTTTTAATAATTGTAAATTGATTGGTTGTGGAAGGGATTGTCTTTTCTGCCAC
>NW_007751340.1:8984-9391 GCF_000696425.1 Galeopterus variegatus | reverse complement strand
CAGAAAGGCAGCATTACCAAGGATGTGCATACGGGAATAGATGGGGACTTTGGGACAATGTTTCAATCAGTCCACCCAGAAGTGAAATGCAGGGACTGGACAAATGTCTCTTGGGCCATCAGAGGCAAAGGCAAGATTGGCTCACTGTCCTGAGCTGCAGACATGCTCCCCCCACCAAACGGCCTGGGTCTTCTTTTGGGTTGTGACTATGGTCCTCCTCTGAGGATGCTGGCACTTTGTCTCAGTGTTGGTGGAACATAGAGGAGAATTCACATGGTGTTTGTTTCTTCTTCATATTATCGGGTTTGGTTGTTGAAGTTAAAAACAAAGTTCTTCTAGCAGGATAGAAAGCCATATGAAGATAATTAATAATCATATCTTTGGATTGAAAATAAAGGGGAAAAATG
>NW_007751340.1:0-3458 GCF_000696425.1 Galeopterus variegatus | reverse complement strand
CTTGGTGTTGTCAGCACCACACTCTCCCAAATGAGCTAACCGGCCATCCCCATATAGGGATCCAAACACGTGGCCTTGGTGTTATCAGCACCACACCCTCCCAAGTGAGCCATGGGCTAGCCCTAGGAAAAACTAATTTAAAAATTGCCTTCCTTGTTAACAATGGAGCTTCCCATTAAAATATAATTATTTTCTGTAGAATGTGACAATCTTTACATTTTTTTTTTAAAGAGATGACTGGTAAGGGGATCTTAACCCTTGACTTGGTGTTGCCAGCACCACGCTCTACCAAGTGAGCCACGGGCCGGCCCTACAATCTTTCAATTTAATTTCTACGTCTAAACCTGTGGACGTTTGCTTTGCAATGTTACAGCAGTTTTCAAAGCCAGGATTCTAAAGTCTTTGAAGGATTCTAACAACTCCCTGATATGGTTTCTTGCAATGTTCATCAGTAGGCCTTTATTTTGTAATAATTTATTGACAAAGTTTAGTGCCTGGGTGCTGGGAGTACCTGTCCCAGTACTTAGGCTGGAGAGCTGCATTTGTGCAGATGCTACAGGGATAGGCTTTTCACGTGGAGTCCCTTCTCTTGCCATGGCCTTGGGGGACTGCCACCGCCACCACTATTTCTTCTGCTATTGCTGCCAATCTGGGCACAGATCCTGACCCCTGCAGTTCCCTTGCAGCACCACAGTGTCCCAGACTGCCCAACCATGTGGGTGCACACCGGGTGGCCAGGCCAACCGCTAGGTTTCTGTGCTGCCCCCACCTGCCATCCTTGCTGATCCACGCTTGTTCGCTGCCACCTGCTGTATCTTCTCTGCTCATGCTCATTCTTTACTGCGCCACTGGGCTCCCCTTAAAAATACAAGTTCAAAGATAAAATTGTTAAGCATTTCAAGACAGTGCTGGCCCGTGGCTCACTCGGGAGAGTGCGGTGCTGTTAACACCAAGGCCACGGGCTCGGATCCTATATAGGGATGGCCGGTTAGCTCACTGGGTGAGCGTGGTGCTGACAACACCAAGTCAAGGGTTGAGATCCCCTTACCGGTCATCTTTAAAAACGAACAAAATAGGGATGGCCGGTTAGCTCACTGGGTGAGCGTGGTGCTGACAACACCAAGTCACGGGTTGAGATCACCTTACCGGTCATCTTTAAAAACGAACAAAAAAAGAATTTCAAGACAGTGAAGGCAGAGTATTAAACCAAGTACTGGGCCTATGCCGGGAGCAGGGCTCTTTGTGACTGTGCGGGTCCCACGCCCATGAGTCCAGCTCCCTCTCCATTTCCCCTTTATTCTATTATGAATCTTTTTTTTCGTATCCTTTTAGTCTTCTTGTCAATTAGATAGCTATGCCTGGATGTGGATCAGAACTATGCGGAGCACTCTGTAAAGCATTATCTAGTTCACGTCCTTCAAAACCTGATACGGGGCACTAAGATGGTCCCACTCTACAGCTGAGGACTTGGGCCAGAGAGAAGTGCAACAGCTAGGGCCACACCGGGCGGAGCCTGGTCTGAACCATGTTGGGCTTGTGTTGAGCCTTAAAACCCAGGCTCTTAGCCATTTTGCTGCCTTTTGTTAAAGTATTTTTATATATTTTTGGTAACTCATATATCCTAAAAGCCTGTTTCTTATGTGAAAATCTGCCCTGTTCTGCATGTTTCTGGATCAGCACAGGCATTTGCTTTGGGTCCCTAACTGTCCTCCTCTGTGCCCACCCAGTTCTGGTGTCTTCCCAAGCCCTGTCCCAATTATGTGTCCTAGAAAGGCTACTTCATGTATTTGAGAGAACTTGGATAAAACCAAAAGCCCTTTTCCTCAAGGCTTTTCAAAAGTCGGCAGGCTTTTTGAAAGTCACATCGGTTGGACAGTGGCATGGTGACTCCCAAGCCCATCCCTGGACCTCTTCTCTCTTCTCCATCCACACTCACTTCCTCAGTAGCCCAGCTGGCCTCATGGCTTTCAGTATCCGCTGCACACTGACCACTGTCAAGTGGAACCCCAGTGCGGGCCACTGGGACATCCAACTGCCTTTACACTGAACTATCTAGTCGATATCTCCCTTTTAACGTGCTCAAAACCAAACTCCTGATGTTCCTCCCCAAAATTGCTCCTCCCCAGCCTCCCCGGCTCAGTGAATGACAACTCCATCTTCCACGTGCTCAGGGCAAAATCCTTGAAGCAGTCTCTGGCTCCCTTTTAACTTTTCACATCTGATCCATTGGCAGATCCAGTCAGCTCTTCCTATTCTGACCACTTCTGTCCACTCCTGCTGTGGCCACCCTCGTCCACGCCACTGCTTTTGTTCTCCTGGACCATGACAGGAGCCACCCAAATGATGCCCCTGCTTCCACCCGGCTCCCTCCATCAGCAGCCATGATCATAATTAACATAATAAATTGCTCATCCTGATACAGTGCTCAGTACATGCCAGATACTGTTCTAACCTCTTTCCTTATATTAACCTCATTTCATTCTCATGATAACCATACAAAGTAAGTACTATTATTATCCCCATTTTGCAGATAATGAAACTGAGGCACGGAGAAATAAAATAACTTGTCCAAGATCAACCAGCTAGAAAGTGGTGGAATTGGGATTCAAAGACCAAGGAAGTCTTAACCACTAAGCTTTTAAAATACAAATCAGCTCACGGCCCTCCTCTGCTCAAAACTCTCCAGAAAGTTTTCTCCTTTCTCAGCATAAAAGCCAGTCTTTACAATGGCCTACAAGGCCTCACAGGATCTGCCTCTGCTACTTCTCCCATCCCACATCCTGCCACCCTCTCTCTTGCTGCAGCCACATTTGCTTCCTTGCTGGTCCCAGCACGTCCCTGCCTCGGGGCCTTCGCACTTGCTGTTTCCTTTGCCTAGAATGCTCCCCCCACCCAGGTCTATGCTCCGAAGACACTTTTTTTTCTTTTTAAAGATGACCGGTAAGGGGATCTCAACCCTTGGCTTGGTGTTGTCAACACCACGCTCAGCCAGTGAGCGAACCGGCCATCCCTATATGGGATCTGAACCCGTGGCCTTGGTGTTATCAGCACCGCACTCTACCGAGTGAGCCACGGGCCAGCCTCGAAGACACCTTTTCAGTGGGAGCATCCCTCGCCATGGCTTTTAAAAATGTAGCCCCTGCCCCACTTTATTTCCTCCATAGCATTTGTCACCACCCGACATATATTTACTTGTTTATTTTTTTGTCTATCTCTCCCCACTGAAAATGTCTCATGAAAGCAGGGGTTTTGTCACTGCTCTATCCCAAATGCAAAAGTACCTGGCCAAAAAAAAAAAAAAGAAATTTTTAAAAATACAAAAAAAAGAAAAAAGTACCCAGCATATAGTAGGTGCTTAATTGAGGATTATGGAAGGAATGAATGAATCTTCCGCCGGACCTCCTCCTTCCCTGTGTTCACCATCTCAGTAAAAGGCACCATCATCCCCCATCATCCCC
>NW_007751339.1:6779-9391 GCF_000696425.1 Galeopterus variegatus | reverse complement strand
TCCAGCTGGCATGTTGTAAAATGTGTAAACCAAGGGCTGGCCCAGTGGCTCACTCAGGAGAGTGCAGCGCTGGGAGCGCAGCGGCAATCCCGCCGCAGGTTCGGATCCTATATAGAACTGGCCAGTGCGCTCACTGGCTGAGCGTGGTGCAGGCGACACCAAGCCAAGGTTTACGATCCTCTTACCGGTCACAAAAAAGAAAAAAAGGGGCCGGCCTGGTGGCGCACTGCTACAGTGCACCGCTTGGGAGTACGGTGGACTCCCTTCCTCACAGGGCCTATCTTCCAAGATAGAGGCTAAAATGCCAGTTACTTATTCTCCCAGTCTCCCTTGCAGTAGGGACTATTCATGTGACCAGGGAAAATCTTCCAGGGGCTTTGGAGAAAGAGTTTTCTTCCTAACAAAAAATAAATGAGACAAAGACATTATAAGAAAAGAAAACTACAGACAAATATCCCTATGAATAAAGATGCAACAACCTTCAACAAAATAGCAAACTGAATCTAGCAGTATGTCAAGGCTGTACACCATGACCAAGTAGGATTTATATCAGGAATGCAAGGATGGTTTAATATCCAAAAAACCAATGTAACATACAACATCAATAGAATAATGGGGGAAAAAAATCACATGATCATCTCAATAGACACAGAAAAAGCATTTGACAAAATCTAATACTCTTTTATGATAAAAATGCTCAACAAACTAGGAATAAAAAAAACTTCCTCAATTTGAATAAGGGCATTTATGAAAAACCTACCGCTAACATCACACTTAATGATTAAAGACTGAATGCTTTTCTCCCAAGATCAGGAACTAGACAAGGGTGCCTATTATTACTACTTCTATTCAACATTATTGTGGAAGTGCTGGCTGGTGCAATTAGGTAATAAAAGGCATCCAGATTGGAAAAGAATAGGTAAAACTATCTCTATTTGCATATGACATGATACTGTATATTAAAAATCCTAAGGAATCCACACACACACACAAACTATAAGAGCTAATTAACAAGCTCAGTAAAGTTGCAAGATACAATATGAATATACAAAAATAAATTGTATATCTATTTTCCCTTTTTTTGTCTTTTTTCGTGTCCGGCAACGGATCGCAACCCTCAGTGTCGCACCTGCACCAGACCGGGACCGGCAACGGGATCGCAACCCTCGGTGCTGCGCCCGCATGTCGCTCAGCCAGTGAGCGGGAACCGGTCTGTATGTGGGATCTGAACCCTCGTCGGGAGTGCCGCCGCGCTCTCAAGCGGCGCACCGCAGCAGTGCGCCACCGGGCCGGCCCTAAATTGTATATCTATATACCAGCAATGAACAACCTGAAAATAAAATTAAAAAACAATTCTTTTTATAATAGCATCAAAAAGAACAAAATAATGAGATATAAATTTAACAAAAGAAGTTCAAGACTTTTTGTCAATATACAACGTGGTTGATTATTGTGGCCAATTACTGAAACCTCCCTCCCTCCTCCATCTCCCCCCTCCCTCCCAACAATGTCTTTTCTATTCGCTTGTCATATCAACAGGGAGAAAGTCAGCAACGTCTTAAATCATCAGGTCATATGATCTATTTTTTTTTTTTTTGAATGATGACTAGAGGAGATGTGGATGATTAATAAAGAGGGGGAATGAGAAACACAGAGATATTTAGGAAGTTACTGCAGGAAATGGAGTACTATAAAACAAAACCAGAGTGATGTAAAAGAGGAAGCAGCTACAAGAAATGATGCAGGGGTAAAATCAATCGGTTGGCTAATTGAATATAGGAGTTAAAGGAAATAACTAAAGCTGTTGAGATGCTTCTAATTTGTGAAAATGTTTAAATGATGAACTCAAGATGGAGAATGTGAACACGTGATGAGACATGTTGAGATCTTTATGGATCATCCAATCACTGAAATCATTGGTGTGAGACATCGCCTAGAAATATTGCTTAAGAAAAAGAGAGGAGAACAGAACATGGAATCTTGAGGAATTTCTACATTCAATATGAAGTCCAAATATAAAATGTGCCAAGGAACAGCACTGAGAAAACAGTCAGAGAGTAGGAAGTGGGCAGGAGAGAGTAGCAGAATGGAAATCCAGAGAAATACTCATTTCAAAAGTAGTAAGAGGCCAAAGGTTACAGTTGTAGGAATTTTTAAACAGGTAGTCTATTGAAATGTTTATTTACTGCTGAAAATGATCCAGTCTCCTCACTTTCCTTTTTCTTCCTTCATATTCTTTCTCCCTATTCTTCAAACACCACATAGACTTTATAAACTCCCTTAGCTTCCGCAGTTCTCTTCCAAACCCTTCAGTTTCTAGATAGCAGGCAGATGATCTAAATGTTATCAAAGGGAAGCTCTAAAATAATATTTGGGTGATGTCGGTATGTCTGAGTCCTGTGACCCCTGCACACAATGATTCAGAGCAGATCTCTGCTGTGTTGTGTTGTGTGTCTGAACAAAAACTAAAAATTCAGTCCTGTGGCAAGAAATGTTTTTGTGTATTATTAGTGACTCTTATTTTTCAAATATTTGAATCATTCATTGATTTTTTTTTTCTATTTGAAAGCTAGGGTCATACAGATATGATCCTCAGGAGGAGCAAATTGGCG
>NW_007751339.1:2532-3211 GCF_000696425.1 Galeopterus variegatus | reverse complement strand
CTCTGCATGCCTGGTGCTGTTCTAGGCTCTGGGGATGGAGCAGCGAATGGAGTGGAAACAGTTCTTGCTTACATGGAGCTTCTGAAAAGAGACAGAAATTAACATAAACATATGTAATACATCAAGTGATTTAAAGTCTAGGAGGAAAAATAGGGCATGGCAAAGGAAAGCCAGGGATGGAGAGTATTATTTTAGGTGGTCAGGGAAGGTCTCTCCAAGGAGACAGCATTTGAGCAGCAACCTGAATGGAGTTAGGGGATGCCACCATGCAATCATCTGGTGGAAAACCATTCATGGCAGAGGGAATGGCAGGTGCAAATGCCCTGGGGTGTGAGCTTGCTGGGTTAATACAAAGAGCAGCCCTGATTGGAGAGTAGAAATGGGGGTGGGGGTGTAAAATTAAAACACCTCAATTAAAACTAGAATTAGTTTTCATTCTAATGTGATAGGAGCCATTGAATGGTGTTTTGAGCCAGAGAGAGCCAAGATTTGAGTTGTTTTTAAAAAAGATTTCATAGCTTTTTCTCACATTTTAACCAAACTTGCAGTCTATCAAATTTGTTAAAAACATGGGTTCTCTGAATGATGGGGATTGTTACTCCTGTTTTATAGGGAAAGAAACTGAAGGCCAAAGAGGGGCAGTGGTTTTCCCAGTGGGATCAGCTCAGCTGGGATTGGA
>NW_007751339.1:0-1145 GCF_000696425.1 Galeopterus variegatus | reverse complement strand
ATTGTCAACTTGCCCCTGTGTGGCACTGGGCAGGTGACCTGATTCTAGGTGTGAGTTTCCTTATCTGTAAAATGGGAATGACAGGGCCGGCCCGGTGGTGCACTGCTACAGTGCGCCGCTTGGGAGCACGGCAGCGCTCCCACCAAGGGTTCGGATCCCACATACGGACCCGCCGCTCACTGGCTGAGCGAGGTGCGGGCGCAACACCGAGGGTTGCGATCCCGTTGCCGGTCCCAGTCTGGTGCAGGCGAGACACTGAGGGTTGCGATCCGTTGCCAGTCACGAAAAAAGACAAAAAGGAAAAAAAAAAAATGGGAATGACAGGCATCCCCACGCACCGTTGGTGGGAATATATATTAGAACAGCTTTTCAAGAATGCAGTTTGGCGAAACAAATCAAAAGCCTTAAAAATGTGCTGGTCTGGATGAGATGACATAGACCCACTGCTCCCTGCTCCTCCCTGTTAAGCACAACTATAAGGCAAGAGGCAACCCCAGAACTCTGAANTATTCAAGTGATTGCCCCATACTAATAAATTACCTCCATGCTAATGTAGTATCTACATCTATGAGCAAAGAGCTGTCTAGTGTGATTAATAAAATTTTATCCCATCTTTTATCACATTATATGTAATATTCTATTTTTAAATATTATTTAAGGGGAAGTTATTCAAGGGAAAGAACTGCAATGGGGGACTTGAGTTTTACAGAATGGAAGGGCTTAAAGTATCATTCAGCTCTCAAACTGCCAGCTGAGAAGCTTACAGTTAGATTTTGCTGAGCTAGCAAATGACTTTTGGTAGAGCATGCCTTCTCAGTTTTAAGTCTGTGTTACAGCCAGTTGTCTTATAGCAGACAATGTCTCTATTTAGTTGTTTCTTCTTTCCTTTATCTGTAGGTATCTAAAGACATTTGAATTTAGGATCTCTATTACAGATCAGCACTCTCATTTCACAGACAGGGTAAATCAGGTCCAACTTGATGATGTGGCTTAGTTTATGGCTGGTGGAGTCAAAGGTGGATCCCCAGCCTCTGGACTTTCAGCCTTAAGCTATATATTGGGATTCAGAATTCATATACATTGGAAAATGAACTGACAAGAGTTGAACTCAGAAGCTATTACTGTATTTTCATTCCAAAGCAAAA
>NW_007751338.1:4235-9391 GCF_000696425.1 Galeopterus variegatus | reverse complement strand
ACTTGCTGTGTAAAGTATCTGTGTGTGGTACCTTGGACCTTGGTTTCCAAATGTATAAAATAACTTAGATGACCTCACGAATTGCAGTTACTAATGACTCTTTCAGTACTTGCTGTGTAAAGTATCTGTGTGTGGTACCTTGGACCTTGGTTTCCAAATGTATAAAATGACTTAGATGACCTCACGAATTGCAGTTACTAATGACTCTTTCACCTGTGTCCTACAGTTCAAAGAGTGTGGGCATGAGAATTAGGCAATCTTGGGTTCAGATCCCAGATTCGCTTACCAACCAACCCATGAGCAAATCACTTACCTATTCTGAGCTTCTGTTTTCTAGCATGTTACATGGGTGTAATGGCACCTTGCCTCGAAAGGACTGTGAAATCCAAGTGAGAGAATTTATGAGGAAGCACCCAGCCTGGTATCTCATTCGTTCTCCATAAACAGAAGTGGTTTCCACATGGTTATCGTTGTCCACGCAGTCTTTTCCAGACGATTCCAGTGGGTGGGCTGTGGAGAAGGCCAGCTTACCCCTTCTCTTGTCCACCTCTGTCACTTAACTGCTCATGCAAAGAGGCAGAGGTGTCAAGGAAAGGTGAAGGTCAAACCCACACCTGTCCACTTGCCTTTCCTGCCTGTCAGTTAATAACAGCAGTAAGAGATTTGTAAACTCTGTGGGAAGAGATTATAATTAATGACCAATTCGGGAATACTGGGATATTTTATTTTTTTACCCACATTCTTGTCTCTCAGCGAAGCAAATAAAGGAGTTATCCATGTACAAATGTAGAACCAATCCTCTGTCTCACTCTTTAAATTTTTAAAACCCGTAGTTACCAACATGATGATAATGGTGATGGTAGCCACTGTTCATTGAGTGCTTACTATTAGCCAAACATTTACAATTCTTTATCTCATTTAATCTTTACAAATTTATGAGATTAAATACTATTATGAATCTCACTTTGAGCTGGCTTAGAATTCCAGATCTGCCACTTACTATATAGAAATCACTGTGTAAATTCATGTCTCTGAATCTCAGATTTCTCATTTGAAAAATGAGGTCTATTTGGGAGGGTTGCAAAGATCAGCGATGCTAACATGTAAAGAAGTCGGCACTTTGCCTGGTTCCTGGTACAATAATCAATATGATTATCATTTTGACAACCAGCTGTTGGGCTACTCCAGAAGGAATTGGATTAAGTGACTGCAAACATCACTTATTTCTCCCCAGCATAGTTCAGAGGCGGCAGCAGATTGGAGTGGTCAGCCATTCAGGCTTTTTGAAGTCAGACTGACCAAGTTTTAAATCTAGGCTCTGCCACTTTCTTAATGGGTGACCTAAACAAAGTGGATAATGATGTTTATCATTTACTTATCATCAGGACAATTTATTTAAAGCATTGGCACAGTGCCTGGTACATAGAAATTATTTAATAAATGGTGACTATTAATGCCATTATCATCTTTCCTATGGTTCCTATACTTGGAATGATGGCGCAAGCCATAAGGTTCATTCCCATTGGTTCCCTATTTTTCAGGTTGCTACCAAATAATGAAGATGTTGTGTTGCAGGAAGATTGTGCCAATACTCCCTTAGGGACTTCTCCGTGCTATTGCTTGTGGTTGGTACTATTAACACATAATTTCCTTTTCTAGCTAGTAGATAATCTTTCTTTCCAGAAATGCACATCTTTGTTTGTGTGATTTTGAGAGGAAGAAACATATTAATAAACAGAAACTAGGGTGGTCTTTCACTTAAATAATTAACATAATTTAATTGTTTTAAGGATTACTTTAAAGACATGTCTTTTAGTCATTAAGGAAGTAATTCAATTCAGATTCAAAGTAAGGGATTCTCTTGTGCTCTCTGCTATCTAAACTGAAACACATGAGGAAAATTTAGTTTAGGATGTATAATAGGTGGGAAAATGGCCACATAAAGATATCAAGTCTTACCAGTGGAACTTGTAAATGTTACCTTATTTGGAAAAAGGGTCTTTGCAGATATTATTAAGGTTTTTGAGATGAGATTACCCTGGATTGTCCAGGTGACCCTAAATGCCATCACAGTGTCCTTACAAGAGGAAGGCAGAGGGAGATCATAGGCAGATACACAAAGAAGACACACAGAAAGGAGGAAGCAACGTGACCAGGGAAGCAGAGACCAGATTGGTGCAGCCACAAGGTAAGGATTGTTGACGGCCACCAGCAGCTGAAGAGACAAAGAAAAGATTCCCCCCTAGAGCCTCCAACAGTGAGCATGGCCCGCTGACACCTTGATTTCAGACTTCTGGCCTCTAGGACCATGAGAGAATAAATTTCTGTTGTTTAAGTCACCAAGTTTGTGGCAATTTATTACAGCTGACTCAGGAAGCTAATACAAGATGTCAGAGAAAAATGGGAATTTAGACCAGATACCTTCAAACAGGGGCAATCTAGGATTCTTTGGTATTTCTCAGAGATGGGAGAAGCAGAACAATATATTTCAGATTTCGAAGTTGAATAAATTAGGCCCAAATCATGTTTCCACCACTTACTAGCGCTATGATTTTGAACAACTCATCAAAGCATTCATAGAGCACCCCTGTGTCTAACTGAGGCAGGATGACTATTCACAGACTCTGCAGGAGCTCAGGTGAGAGAAGAGCAGGGCTTGATTCAAGCAGTGGTGGTGGGCTTGGAGAGGAGGGCGTGGATAGTAATTATAAAACAGCTGACACATATTGAACACCTACTATGTGCCAGACACTGTGAAAAGAGCTTTGCACATACTACTCATTTAATGCTCATAATAACTCTATAATACAGGTACTATTACTACTTTATTTTATAGATAAGGAAACTGAGGCACAGAGAGGATAAAAAAACACATCAGAAAAGGGGCAAAGCCATATTTAAAGTGCAGAATCAAAGCTTACACACTTAAACTCGACAATAAGTGCCAATAGACAAGGCCAAGTGGGAAAGCTAGGAGCCCGGAGGCATCTCCAGAGGGATGCATCCAGTAAAGACATGTGGTCTGAAGGGAATTTCAAAACAGTAATAAAACAGAATAGAAGTCTGACAGCCTTTTACTATCACCATGAGCCAGTGATTCTGAATAAGTCATAATTTTAATACTGCCTGCCAGCGTGGAGGGCTCCCAGCATCCACCTTACCTTTGTATGCTGCTGGGTTTAGGGACCATTTTGGATCATTCAAAACTATTCAAATGGGCAAGATAGACAATCTCTGTTGATTGGGTGTCAGCCTTTCCAATTCATGGAAGTGGAGTCCTCAGGAACACTTCCGTGGCATTCCCTGGTTTATCTCAGCTCCCCATAGGCAGCCTGGCATTTTGTTTCTCAGGTCCCCATAGGCAGCTTGGCATTTTGTTCCTAAGCCATTAGTCCCTCCAGATGCCCCTCATTAGAGAGCAGTAGATTGGCTAGGACCCAGAGAGGCCATCAGGGATGAACGTGCCTGTGTCCAGATGGTCACTTTTCTGCCTATGAGACACGCACATCTTCTGCAGCGTCACCCAATAATGCCTTACACACAAAATCAGGAGAGGCAAAAACCGATTTCACCATCCATGTGCCCATGGCTTCCGAATACCTGTTTCTAGACCCAATTTCTCCACACACCTCTGGATTTACAGCCCAACTCCTTATCTCTATATGAGTGACTAATACACAAATCAAATATCAAATACCCAGAAACTGGTCACAAATGTCTTACCTTTTTGTGCTGGCATGGAAGCAATCTGTCCACTCTGACCAGTTGCTCAGCTGGCAGGTAACTGATGCAGGGGTAGCAGCCCAACTGACTCTCCTAAAGAGAGGAAGGACCCCTGCTTCAGTTTTGAGATGCAAAATTCAAGCAAACAAGAAAGCTGCACACATTTTCCTTCCAATAAAACATGGTTTGAAAGAAAAGAGGAATGAACATTTATTGTGCTCCTACTATATGCAGGTATAGGTGCTGGAGGGTTCATATTAAGTCGTCCCTTTAATACTATATCAATCCCAGGTGGATCCAGTTATTATAATTTTAGAGAAACAGGTCCTAAAGAGGGCTAACAGGTTTTGAAGTGCCAAAGTAGGAGAAAGCTCAGTGGTTGAGAACATGGAGTCTGGGGTCAGAGGACTGAGTTTGAACCTAAACCACTTGCTGGCTTTGAAAAGTTAAGCAAGTTACTTAACGTCTCTGAGCCACAGCTTTCCCATCTGTAAAACTATGTTAAAAATAACATTATCTAATAGGGTTATTGAAAGTATGTTAAAATGCTTATGAGGTATTTACTAAAGGTTGGATTTCGTTATTACATGCTGGGCTGTTACATGGATTATCTTGTTTAATCTCTATAACACTCCTGGAAGGTAAGTATTATTAGCCCTATTTTATGTACAAGAAAGCTGAGATTCCTAAAGTCTAAGTAACCCCATAAGTCACAGTCGAGGGGTGACAGAGGCAAAATTTGAACTAGTTGGTTTGATGGCAAAGCCCATTTTCTGCTTGTCATGTTGCTGTTACCTCAGTTTACAAACCAGCCAACAGAAAGGAAAGAGGGAGAACCTTGCCTTGGGTAACACAGACAGAAGGTAGACACTGGTCTGCCTCCAAGGCCATGATGTCTCTCTTACCCCATGCTGCCTCCTCACAGGTTAAAAAGCTTGCCCATGTCACTCAGGGGGAAGTGGACAAGCCACAGCTGCCTGGCTCCAAGCCTTAGCCTCTCCCTGGCACCATGGCAGTTGCCGCCACTTCAAAAGCAGGACAAACACTGGGCAAAGTAGGAGGGTTTCCTGTTATCACCAGAATCACCACAGCCTATACTAGGGAGATAACTGTGCCAGCCATCATAGCCAGGTGGTCTCCACTGTGATGGCTGGCACAATTATCCCCCTAGTGTAGGGAAAAAGTGCTTCAAACCTCATGCTAATTCTGCAATGAGCGTTTCCTGTTATCACCAGAATCACCACAGCCTATACTAGGGAGATAACTGTGCCAGCCATCACAGCCACGTGGTCTCCACTGTGATGGCTGGCACAATTATCCCCCTAGTGTAGGGAAAAAGTGCTTCAAACCTCATGCTAATTCTGCAATGAGTTGCAACTCAAGGCAAAGGTTGAAACCCTAGACAAGGAGCCACAGGATAGTCAGGAAAGTTA
>NW_007751338.1:0-339 GCF_000696425.1 Galeopterus variegatus | reverse complement strand
ATCATGTGGTATTTGTCTTTATGTACATGACTTCACTTAACATGATGGTCTCTATTTCCATCTACGTTTCTGCAAATGACAGGACATCATTCTTTTCTATGGCCGACTAGTATTCCATTGTGTATATATACCAGTTTTTGAACCCCTTCATCCATTAATGGACATTTAGGTTGATTCTATCTCTTCACTATTGTGAATAGTACTGAAATGAGGATGGGAGTGCAGGTGTCTCTTTGATATATTCATTTCATTTGAATATACACCCAGTAGTGGGATTTATAGGTCATAAGGTAGTTCTATTTTCAGTTTTTTGAGGAAACTTCATACTGTTTTTATAAT
>NW_007751337.1:8858-9392 GCF_000696425.1 Galeopterus variegatus | reverse complement strand
GAGAGCAAATACTTATAAATATGTACACAATATATGGGCTTGAAGACATGCCACAAAGAGTTCACTGTAAGGCTTTTGAAGGGAGTTTATACCATTGTTTGACCCTAACAAGACAGCTTTAAGTATAAAGTCCTAAACTCCTCTTATTTTATTATTCACCTTCTTAGTCCTTCAGCATCTCAGGGAAATTTTTCCATGTAATACCACATCATTTTGCCTATAAGGCAAACGTTCATGTTTCCTCCATATCAGACACATTGGGGAGGAGACATGGGAGGGCTCCGGTGTCTCTTTACCCATATTTTAATTTGTTATTTATTTATATATTTTACATCCTAAGATATCATTGCAGAGCACTTAGGGTGGAGGGAGAGAGGGGAAGGTGGGGATAGGGTGGGAGACCGAGGAAGGGGGCAGGGGGTGTCATCAAGGCCCGTGGCCCATATTTTAATGTGACTGAGAAGTTTTGCTTTGTTTAAAATCCAGAAATGTTCCAAGTGAGACTTCTGTCCTTCAAAGTACTTAAACAGGCTT
>NW_007751337.1:0-3953 GCF_000696425.1 Galeopterus variegatus | reverse complement strand
AATAATAATAATAATAATAATAATAATAATAATAATGGTGATAATAATGGTGATAATGATAGGATGACCTCAGTGTCCATGGCTCCTAGTACATTTGCTCAATACGTATTTGTTCAATGAGTGGATGAAGGACGTGGAGATCTACAGAGGAAGATTGAGTTGACCATGAGATTCCAGTCTCCCTCTCATCTGCATGCACCTCTGCAACGCACGTGTGCGACAGGTGAGCCTGGGCAAGTGTGATGACTGGCAGGTTGGTTTTCCTCCCTTTAGCAGCTTCTCTGTGGTCAGTATTTTGGGATTAAATCCCCCTGCAGACCTTGTCTCCTGCCAGCCTGGTTGCTACTGGGGATCTGGATTTCATATGTTGTCAGAGAATGCAGGGGATTCAAAGTTTCACTTCTTTGTTTTATAAACTCAGGCCCAAGATGAAGTGACTTGCCTAAGGTCACACTGAGTTACTGGGGTGGCCCGGATAGCAGTGCAGGTTTCCTTGTAGCTCTGGCCTGATTCCAGGAGAGTGACTGCAGCTTCTGCCCCCAAAGCATCGTGCGCCCAAAGCATCCTGGGCAGAAATGATATCCTTCTGCTATGAGAACGAGGGCTGGATGGAGGCATCCTGCTTAAGGTGTCAAAGTATTTCACTGTCCCCTGAGGGATCCCACTGGGATTCCTTGATTCTTTGGACCAAGGGAAAATGGATATGAGTCTGCTCCCCTGTCTGCTTGAAATGGGCCTTTCCCTCTCCAGCCTGGCAGGCTATCTCCTGTTTCCTGGCCAGGGGGTATTTTCTGCCTCATCCCCTCTCACAGCTGCTGAATGAAGAACCAGGGCCACGTGGGCTGAGCTGCAGGCTAATGAACTTGTTTGGCCCAGTTCCTGCTTGGTGGTGAAATCCCAGACAGATCTCACCACCCTCCCTAAGCCCAGAAAATGCAACTCTGCTGAAGCATATAAAATTGGGGTGTCTGTTTCCACTAGTGGTTCTTTCCTAGTTATATTAATCAATAATATGAAATGAAATCAAGATATATTGCACGAGTGCCAGCTTCTCAAATAGTATTCACTTTGGCTCTTTTCCTCAGAAGGGGATTTTCCTATGCAGTTTAGAAGCACAGAACAAACATTCTTGGGAAAGCTTAGGAATTCAAACCTCCTTAGTTGTGCGAACTTGGGAAAATCGGTATATCTCCCTGAGCCCTGTTTTTCTGATCTGTAAATGGGCATAAGTGTGCCAATCTTGAAGATGTTGTAAAGGTTACATGAGATTATACTGCATACGAAATATACCTCATTCAGTGTTTGGTACTTGGTGGGTCTACACTGGGAGGTGGGTGCTTTCAAGGCAGCTTTTGCCCTAGCGTGCTTCATGTAGGTTTGTTCAAGGGTTTGCAAGCAGGCTGATTGTCAGAATTACCTGGGGTGCTTTACAGTATCTCCTCCACCAGCACCAGATACCTGGGTCCCCTTAGACCACCCACTCATCTGAATCTCCAGAGGTGGGCCCAGCATTCCATTTAAAAGGCTCCCCAGTGCTGTTTTGGATCCCCAGCCACATTTGGGAACCTCTGTAGAATGGATTTTATTTTTTCAAATCATCCTCAATAAAGGCAAAATGATGGTGTGGTACAAATGGTTTGAGGGTATTCTGGCCATTTTTTTTTTCGTGTGTACAAATGGTTTGAGGGTATTCTGGCCATTTTTTTTTCGTGCTTGATTTGGGCTCTGTTTTCACAGCAAGTTATTTCTATTTGTTGGGATGGGTGGAATGGGAAAGGGGACAGTTAAAAAATAATTGTCAATTGTTGGGGGTTGGCTGGTTAGCTCAGTTGGTTAGAGCGTGGTGTTGATAACACTAAGGTCAAGGGTTCGGATCCCCGTACTGGCCAGCTGCAAAAAGAAAAAAGAAAAGAAAAAAAATGTCTGATAAGAGAAGCTGTGATTCTTGACTAATTAGAAATGGATAATTTTTTCCTTAAAAACATATTCTTCATAGTACTAAAGTGGATCTATGCAGAACAGCAGTGGGTTCACCTTCCAGACACAGAACGTTGTCTTTGAGATGGTTTTAAGGTGGGGTGGTGAGAGTCTGCTTGCAGTTTCCTATCTGTTTTCAGATGTGTGGATAGGGTTTCCTGTCTCTCTCTCTTTTTCTCTTTTCCTACATACTCCTCTGGCTGTTTCTGTACCAGGAGAACCTAATCACCTCTGTAGGACCCACATGCTTTGAAGTCAGGGAAGTCAGCCTAAATACTGGCTCCAACCCTTAAATGTTGGCTAGAAATTTCATAAAGACAGGATCTGTTCCCAGCTTGGAATCTACCTGGGTACAACGTGGTACTCAACTTGAGGCCTAAAATGTTTCTGTTGAGCAAAGAAATGTATCAGGGTAGGATGCAGAAAACTCCGAGTCAGGAAACGTGCCCATTTCCACATCCTTATTCTGTGCCTTAAACAAGTCATTGACCCTCATAGAGTGAGCCTTGGTTCCCTTATTTTGTTAAATGGGAAATGTATCAGGGTAGGATGCAGAAAACTCCGAGTCAGGAAACGTGCCCATTTCCACATCCTGATTCTGTGCCTTAAACAAGTCATTGGCCCTCATAGAGTGAGCCTTGGTTCCCTTATTTTGTTAAATGGGGTGTTCACATTCCTTTCTTTAGCTTTCTCAAATGAAATATTATTTTATGTAAAAGTTCTTTGTAGAACCACAGAGCCATGCCACCCTTACTGTAAAAGGGATATTTAATTGCTTGTTAGAACATTGGCATTTACTCAGTGTTTTTGCTGGTTGTTTACCTGTTGTCTCTGTGTTGAACAAGGCAAATTATTTGGTTTTTAGTTACTTTTTTGCTTTTTAGTCCTTCTGGAACTCACACACTTTGATGGAAGGTTTTCTGGAATTTCACGTGGGCTTCCCTTCTCCTGACCCCACTGGCACGGGTTGTCCTTAGAAGTCCATCTTATGTCCTGTGTTTGCTGCAGCTTTCACAAAAGCCAGAGAATTTTTCCTTTTTCTTTCTCCTCAGAGTCATATGGTGCTGCAGCCACACTTGTTTTCTGGAGTCATTACTGACCCAAAGTGTCTTCTTTGCAAATAAATGTTGCTTCCTACTACAGTCTTTCGAGAATGAAAGGACACATGGAGAGGATTACAAATATATTCTGGTGGCAGCAAATAGGCCTGCCTTCCAGAAAAATGATTTGCATTCAGCATGTGTTTGTTAAATGGGCAGTTATTGAGTGTGCAGTTGCTGGCATCTGTCTGCCTGTCCTTGGGGAAGGTCATAGTTCATAGCAGCCCATATTTGACCCTATAGTCACAGAGCTGGCTAGTTCATTCATTTATCTGAATTCAGGGTGGACTGTTTAAAAATACATTTCCAGCCAGAAAACAAACATAGACATAGGCATGTACACAGAATGAGTTTGTTACAGATAATTTCAGTATTTAACTACTGGTATAAGCATCCTTTCATCCATTCATTTATCTACTTATCCATCGTTCCATCCACCCATCCATTCATCCTCCATTTTGGCAAATGGTTATTAAGCACCTACTATGTGCCAGTTCTGTGCTAGTCTTGGGGGGTAAAAAGTCAAATAAGACAGGATCTCTGTCCTCAAGGAACCTACAGGCTGGGGTACAGGATATTTCCTACATTTTAAGTGAAATTCTTACTCTACACATACCCATTTTTATTTAGTTTTGGTTCTCATCTGTTTTGAACAAAGCAAGGCATGTAACCTTTGTGACATTTTAGCTTGTTTTTATAAATCCAAGTTCTAGAGTTGGATTTCATGTTTTGCATAACTCTAAGCACAGTGTAAGTGCTTGTATTTTTAAACAGAAAAAGAGGGAAGAAATGACAATCCAGAAAAAAAGATCACATTTTATGACTGTAAAAATGTGTGAAGGTATCCATTGGAATTCTTAAAAGATACTGTTAAGC
>NW_007751336.1:7761-9392 GCF_000696425.1 Galeopterus variegatus | reverse complement strand
TTCTAGTGTTGGGAAGTGTTTTAGTCTCCAGGGCCTTGGGGGCTAAATCTTTCTACCGTCTTGAAAGTCTCACAGAGTTGTTTTTTTTTTTTTTAAAAAAAAGAAAATCAAACATACAAAGCCACAAGCCCTTCCCACTTAGTTTTGCTGGACAGTGAAAATAGAATGTATAGCCTATGTTTTATAAATGGAGACTTTCATTCCCTTACTGTGTGTTTTTAAATTGTCAAGACTGCTGTGCCATGCGCTTCTTTAACTAGAAAACAAAAGAAATATTTTGCACCTGGATACAAAATGCTGCACATCTCGATAATGTCACAATATGCCACTCTCTTATAAAAGGCCACTTCTACCATGCTGAGTTACATTTCCTAACCACAAAACCACTGACTTGTCAACATACCTTACTCCAAATGACTGGATTAAAAACATCCCAAAGACATTTGTCACTTTGGTGTTCCTGACTGTATGGTATGTAGCTATAGAAAGGTTCTTCCCATCATTTGAAATGGTTTTGTTTAGTCAGGCTCTCACTAAAATCAAATACGTTTCCATGTGAATTTATGGGGGTTTGCAGCTCCAAACTGCTGCTGCCTGCCTCCTTGATTTTGGCTCTACTGTTGGTTCCTTTTATTGGCTTTTGGCAAGTTGCTGAGGGCATATGTTTTGCACTTTGGTTGCCTGATTTGTGAGATTCTGCTGACATCCTGGAAAGTGCCACAAAAACCTGCTGCTCATATCCAAGCTTATGTGTTTTATGGCAACTCCACTGAGCTCAAGTTTCTTGACAACTCTTATTTATAGAGAAACAAATGCAGGCAGTACTTGTGTTTTGTGGGACCATGCTGTTCTCCTTCTGGGAGTAACTTTTGGCATTTCTATGCAAAGGGGCAGTTTTTTAAACATCTCCTATTTTATGTGTGATGGAGAAAGTGCTGCTGCTGCTGCTGCCAGCCACCATTTATGCAGCCCATACCACATGCCAAGCAATGTGCTGTGACTCCACCACAAAATTGCGAGGTAGATGCTATTGTCCCCATTATGCAGATGAAGAAACTGAGCTTCGGAGAAGGTGAGCAACTTTCCCAGATTTTTATGGAGTGACAAAGCCAGAATTTAAACTTAATTCTTTCTGTCTAAATTTCCTGTTTTTCTCAAAAGAGACCTGAGAGACAGATATTGCCCTTGATTTTTGAATAAAGGAAATTTTGTTTTGTAATTTCCATTCTATTTTCTAACAATTATTAAACGATTTATAGTAGTTGTTTCTGTGGAGAAGCAGTAATGACTAAGACATCATTCTTGTTCTTTAAGGACTCAGAGCCTAGAGCAGTGTCTGTTGATTGGGGGTAATTTTGCCTCTCTGGGAACATTTCCCAAGGTCTAGAGCCATTTCTGATTGCCATTTTGATGAGTGTGTGTAGAGCTACTGGCATCTGTTGAGTAGAAGCCAGGGATGCTGATGCTGCTAAACATCCTACGATGCACAGACAGCTGCCCACAACAAAAAATGATCTGGTCCAAAATATCAATAGGGGTAAGGGAGGGATACCTTGGTCTAGAAAAAGAACTGAGACACTGAAAACATGGTGGGATTTATGCTGTGCCTTTGATGATGGTATGGTAGATTA
>NW_007751336.1:1475-7134 GCF_000696425.1 Galeopterus variegatus | reverse complement strand
GGTCAATACTGATATGGTTGTTATTTCAATGGATGAGGATGAGGTGGAATTACAGCAGGAGAAAAACTTGGGAGGAAAAACTGGAGTCAGTGTATAACAGATGGCAAAGGTTGGATTTTAATTACATGAGTGGGAAGTTTAGCAGGAGTGAGAAAGAAAATTAATTCAGAGGGGATAATTATTCAGAAAGAGACAGATATAGGAGGCAGGGAAACCAGTTAAGCTATAATAATAATAATAATAATTCCAATTAGAGGGACAAGAGCCTGAACATGGGTAGGGTCCATGTAAGTGAAAAGTTGTGAGGCTTATGCAAGAGTGATTGGAAAAGAAAAAAAAAATTATTGGCCACAAAACTTTACTTGGTGTGGACAATGAGAAGTCAATTCAAAGGTGATATCAAGATTTTAAGAGTGATTATCTTGGAAGATAGTGCCATACAAGAACGTATTTTGGAGTGGATATAATAAATTCCTTCTGGAGCTATTAAGCATGAGCTACAGATGGGCTGTCCAGTGGGAGATGTTCAGAGGCAGTCGGCAGTGAGGGCAGGAGAATGGGAATTGCGTTGTGATTTACATAATTGGCCATGATCTACACAAGGGTGCAGTTTAGATAACATTATCTAGGGACTGTAGCTGGAATGGAAAGAGAAGGAGAGAGAAAAGGAAGTTGGAGTTTGGGCAAAGAACGAACCTGATGGGAAGAATGTCGGCATTTCTGTGGAAAATTCTGTCATGGCTGTCCGGGAAGGAGCTGTGTTTGGATCTCGCGGAGGTAAGAAAGAATGTAGTAAGGAGGCAAATGCCTACTCCTTGGTTAACTGAAAATAGGTGGTTAAGTGGCTTATGTTACTCTGAAACAGCTAAGCTTTGGTTAAAAAAATAAAAGTTGTACATAGTTACAAAGTCAAGAATTTATAAATACTCAAAATAACAGTATAAATTCTAAGTTTTCCTCAATGTAGAAATGAAAGCCAGAATAACAGTAGCAACCAGTTGGAAAACAAAACAAAACAAAACTTATACTTGAAAGTTTGTAGTTTTAAGCTTTGTTTTTTAATGTTTTTTTCTATGCCTACCAATTTAAATGAGTTTACTACATTTTTTGTTTATTTATTAGTTATATTTTTAAGTAAAAATGTTCTCAATTAGACCATGACCTATGAATCTTTCTTCTCAGTTTCCACACCGCAGAGACACCTCACCAGCAGATGTTCACAGCCATAACTAAAGCGCTGCACTTCTTTTTGTATATGATCACCCCTCCATGGTTCACAGACAATAAACCCACAAATTTGGAAGTTCTACTCCATGGATAGAATAGATTGGTGGTGTGCTACATTCCCTAAGAATAAGTCAGAATAGCACCCATTTCTGTTTTTCTGGCTTCACACTTCAGTATGTTAGGATCCTGTGACACTATGGCAGAGAAATGTTCACCTAATGGTCCACCATCATCCTGCCGGGAGCTGCAGAAATTACAGACCTGGTGCTTGAGAGAAGTCACAGGGATACATGAGATTGCCCAGGGAGAGACAGCATTAAACAGTCTGGTGTAAAAGGCCACTCATCTCTGTGAAGCTATAACCTGCCCCTCTTCTGAAAGCAGCACTAATGTAGTGATTTCATGTGGAATATTTATTTTCTTTCATTTCTCAGCCTAATCAGTCTGTCAGTTTGCATTTACTCTAAGATCTTAGGGCCCTTCTCAGATGTGAAGAGTTTAGGACACAGTCCTCTTCCAGACATTTATCAAATTGTTAAACAAGACCAATCCTTTGGAATCTTGCTATTTACACCAGAGAGGGCTGTTTATACTCTAGTATTTCATTTCCTATGGCTAAGCTGTCTTATCTTCATCAGTAAAACATCCTCTCCAATTCCATAGTAAATTGGAATTGTGGAGTTAAATTACAAAGCCTAGCGTTTCCAGGTCCTGGATAAGAGGATTCTACTTCAACTCCTTTACCAGGAGCCCAACAGCCTCCCGTGCCTTAGGCTGTGCCCCACTGCAGCAGCCCACGTTTTGCTTCATGTTCTTGACCTTTCTTTTCCATCTCTTTGTAAGTTTTGTACACATTGTCACATCCCCACCTGGCAGCTCATTGACATTAGTGACACACTGCTAATTTGATCACATAATCAGTGGAATATATTATTGGGATCACGTGACCACCTTAATGGGTTTCTTTCTTGGGTTGTGCATTTTCCTGTTAATGGAGGCCATTTGCAGACATAAGCTTTAACCCACAAAGCTCTAACTCATCAGCTTTTAACATAAGCTTTGACTGCCATTAACAGCAAACTGTTCAGGAAGAAGGAGGAAATATTTTTGAGAAGCCTTTAGGCCTTCTTTTAATTTGACCACTTAAGTGATCAGCTCCTTTGCCTCTCCACTATGTATGTGTGAAGAATAACTAAATGCCATTTTGGTCTGGGTTGAGCAGAAGTAAAGCCATGGCCTCTTATTAATATTGTTACATTTTAATTAATGATTAAGGCTAATCAGGTGATTTAGCTTTAGGCAGTTTTCTAGATTCAAACTATTCCATCATAATTCACATTACAAAAACCTTCTGATGAAACTGAGTTATTCAGAAGACTCAGGACATACAAGGAGAAGCCTCAGAGTGGGTCCTGGTGAGGATGGTGGAGGCTCTGCTCTTAGGATTTTCTTAGCGGTTGTCACTGCCTGCCTCCACTGGCAGCACAGTAGAGATGACAGGGCACGTCAGCCTATGAGCGGTGGTGGAGCGATGAGCTACTCTTATGCTCAGAATGAAACTGGCGAAAGTGAGGGTGGGCGATGAGGAAGAGGGGAATGAAGGGGCGTTGGGTTCAGACATCAGATGGATGTGCTCCTCCCACACAACCTAAGAACTGGGCTGGAGCAGAAACTGGGGAAAGGGCTTTCGTGAAGGCAAACAACAAATACCAGGGGCAGGGGCCAGATGGCACAAGCCCTGGGTGACTCCCTCCGTCGGGAGAATGCTTCACTGTGGGAGGAGCTCTGTTTTCTGACTGTGCTTTGAGGTCTCACCTTGTTCCCCCATGAGCATGTGTCCTTGCAATGCCTAAAACCTAGGCATTTTTGGACATCTAACAGGTTAGGGAAGACGCTCAAATCCCCATATTTTGGAGGCCAGAAGCGACAGAATGAAGTGTATACTTCCGTTATCTACAGATGAAGAAATGGGATTAGACAACTTAACTTACTTGCCCAAGTTCTCACAGATAGAAAGAAGAGTTAGTATTTGAGCAATGTATTTCTTAACTTCACAGCTTGGGTTTTCCACATTCACTCTACTTGTTAAAATTGCTCAAAATACCAATGGTACAAATACTAAAATACATCTAGTGGTACACTTTATGTATGTTCTCTTTTCTAGTACTTTTTTTGGGTCCCGCTTGTGGTGGCTGGGATAGACCAGGCAAGGATGTTGTGCCAAATGGTTTGCATGGAGGTATTAGGTCCTCAGCCTAGCTGGATTCATGAGGCATTTTGCTGTGATGCTGACAGCAATAGAATTGAGGGAATTCATAGCATGGTTTAGGAATGTATCAGAGCTGAGTGTTACATCTGAGAAAAATTGAAGCAACCAGAAGAGAACTTTCTCAAACTCCCACCACCCCATCTAACCATCAACAGCAACTGTGCCATCACAGCCTGCCTTCCCTTCTGCTTCCACAGATGAACTTCTGTGCCTTCAGTGACAACCCATCTCTATTTTTCACTGAATCACATCAACTCTCATCTACCAAAGAACACCACTCCAGCAATTCTTCCTTGTCTCTCCTACATTATCAAGTTTTCATTCTCTATTGACTCATAGCTACGATCATACATTCTATTATTACTTACATCTTTAATAAAATCTTCCCTTGACTACACTTCTGGCTATTGCCCCTTTGCAACAAAATTAAAAAATTTTTTCTTCCTATTTCTCTTTTTTTTATTATTTTTTAAAATTTATTTATTTATTAATATTATTTTTTTACATTCTAAGATATTGTTGTGGAGAAGTTGAGGGGGAGGAGAAGAGGTAAGAAAACAGGGTGGAAGGAGGAGGAAGGAGGGGGGCATGGTCAAGGCCCGTGCCACCCCTGTCATTCCTGCAGGGGAGACCAGGGGGCTTCCAGCAGCGGCTTAGTTGTTGCTGTGCTGGATGCAGATGTCAAGGAGTTGTGGCTGAAGTGCCTATTTCTTTTCAACACATTCCAATTTGGCTTTGTCCCTGACCACACCACTGAGACTGCTCTTGTCAAGGTCACTAGTGACCTCCATGGTGCTAAAGCCAGTGGTCAGTTCTCAGTGCTCACCTTACTTGACCTGTCAGCAGCAGTTGACACAGCTGGTCACATCCTTCTCTCGGCAATGCTTTCTTCACTTGGCTTCTAGGGCACCACATCTCCTGGTGGGTTTGCTTTTCCTAACATGCTAGACTCTCTTTTTCTGCTTTGTTGCTTCTTTCTCTTTTCCCTAACCTTCTGTTTTCAGAGAGCCCCAGAGTTCAACCTTGATCTTCTTCACTTCTCTGTCTACACTCACTCCCTTGATGCTATAATTCAGTCTCATGGCTTAAAATGCCACCTACATTCCAATGACTTCCACATTTATATCTGTAGTCCAAAACTCACATAGTAAACTCTCCACTCGACATTTCCTTTTGAAGGTCTAATAGTCATCTCCAACTTTATATGGTGTATCCCAAACTGAACTTTGGTCTTCCTCCCCAGAGCTCTTCTGTTCTGCACTCTAACCCATTTCAGATGACGGAGCGTCATCCTTCAATCTTCTCGGGCTGGAAACCTTAACTAGTTTCTCTTCTTATTTGTTCATATGTCACATCGAAACCTCCAGGAAGTCTTGTTTACCTCCCCTCCTTCTACCCTGACATCCTGCTGGTGTGAGCAGCATCATTGCTCACCTCCTGCCATAGCCTTCTCACTGATGTCTCAGCTCCCTTCTTGCTCCTCCAGAATCCATCCTTCACACAGAAGCTAGAGAAGTCCTTTGGAAATGGAGTTCAGATCATGCTGCTCCTCTGCTCAAAACTCTCCAGTGGATTCCCACCCTAATTAAAGTAAAAGCTGAAGTCCTTACCTTGCACCATTATCTCCCTGAACTCGTTACCTGCTATCTCTCCTTCTCTTACTCCCTCCAGGCACACAGTACTGAGGGCTTTTGCACTGGAATGCTTTTCTCCCATGTAGGTGGGTGGGCAACTCCTTCATTTCCTTCCAGGCCTTATTGAAATGTCACCTTCGCAATGAGCCAGCCCTGATACCACCACTTAAAATTGCAAACGTTTCCCCTTATTTCTAGCAAACTTGAGTCCCTTCACACTGTTCTATTCTTTCCTTTTTTCCATAGCATTTATCAACAGTTCATATACCATAACATTTACTCATTTATAATGTTGGTTCTTTATTGTCTGTCACTTTCTTCTAGAATGTTAACCTCACAATGACAGAGATTTTTGTTTATTTTGTTTACTTATACTCAAAGTGCTCAGAAAATTTGCCTAGAACATAGGTGACTAATAAAAATTTGTTAAAGAATGAATGAATAAATATATATTTTTTTAAACCGGGAAGAAGAGCTATCATGAAGACAGAAGCTAGGAAGATCAGAAAGGGAAGTGGAGCAAATTATC
>NW_007751336.1:0-1020 GCF_000696425.1 Galeopterus variegatus | reverse complement strand
GCCTCACAATGACAGAGATTTTTGTTTATTTTGTTTACTTATACTCAAAGTGCTCAGAAAATTTGCCTAGAACATAGGTTACTAATAAAAATTTGTTAAAGAATGAATGAATAAATAATTTTTTTTTTTTAACCGGAAAGAAGAGCTATCATGAAGACAGAAGCTAGGAAGATCAGAAAGGGAAGTGGAGCAAATTATCCAGGATGGGACCATGGACAAGCCTAAAATGGAGAGCTTTGCTTTATGCAGTGGTGGTGGACTTGGACACAACTTGCCATGTAGCACCAAAAACCTAGTTTCTTTACAACTCTGCATGTGATGTGGCTTCCAGCATCCCCACAACCTGAATTTTCCCCTTTGTTCAAAATTAAATGCCATATTCTATATACACTCAGACCAGTGCCCATTAACGTGGAGGACCATCACCTCCCTTTGTCTGAACCTATATGTTCAGCAGTGTAGTCAGGTGTTAACTTCCCAGGGTTGAATGACTCCTGACTCATATTGAGAAAGCTGTCAGCCAAACCACAAGTTACTTTTGTTTATTTTTGCACACAAGCCATGCTTAAACAAAATCTGCTCAATTATATTATTTTAACCTATATGTATGACTTTTATATTTTTTTCTGTTAAATTACACCTTTCCAGTTTAGAACCATTATTCTGACCTGTCAAGATTTTGATCCAATATTTGAGGAAGCCCTCACAAGTTCTCATTGTCTGGAAATCTGACAATTAAAAAAAAAATTGTTAAGGTATTGATAAAATATTGTCCTGGACAGGGCCCAGGACAAGACCTGTGCCAAACTATTGCAAACCTTCCTTCCCACAATAACAGGATCTATTTAAGCCAGCTTTTTCTTCATCTTGCCACAAAATTATTACTGAATAATTTTTCAAATGCTTTGCTGAGATACAAATGTAGTCTGCCAATTCTGATTTCCCAGTCTGGCATTGTATTCGTCCATTTCTGTTGCTTATAACAAAATACACGGAACTGGGTATTTTATAAAGAAAATG
>NW_007751335.1:7253-9394 GCF_000696425.1 Galeopterus variegatus | reverse complement strand
CTTAACCTCCTTTATGTCTCAGCTTCATCATGGCCAAAATGGAGCCCCTGTGGCCTTTCCCTGCACACATTCTGTAGGTAGTATGGACAGGTGTGATCATCTGTTCATTGAAATATGAACACGAACCAGGAAAAATGAATTAAAAGTGCCATATTGATAAACCAGGTGTTACCAAGCAAGGACTGGCTGCCCAATGTTCACAGAAGACAACATCATGGCCCCAGTTTTTGTGAGAAGAAAAGGCTTTACTGTGAAGTCAACTGGCAAAAAGGCAGGAGGCAGGACTCTTAATCTGTCTCCTTGAACCAGGGTCTGGATGGATTTTTTGGTTTTTTAAAAATTTATTTCTTACTGAAGCACAATTGATCATACATATTTATGGAATACAAAGTTGAATATCAATAGTTGTGTACAATATGTGATGGTCAAATCAGAATAGTTAGCTTATTCATCATTACAATATGCAATTCTTCTTTGCGTCCATGAAGCAATTTCTCATTAAGCCTACTGATGAGTGAGGACATGTGGTATTTCTCTTTCTGCACTGGGGTTGTTTCACCCAACATAATTTTCTCCAGGCTCATCCATGTTGCTGCAAATGGCAGAATTTTATTCTTTTTTTTTATGGCCAAGTAGTATTCTGTTTAGTATCTATATTTAGGCTGGTTATGTAGTCTGGCTATCATAAATAGAGCTACGATAAACATGGGAGTGCAGATATCCCTTCGACACGATGATTTCCATTCCTTTGGATATATACCCAGTAGTGAGATTGCTGGATCATATGGTAGTTCTATCTGTAGTCGTTTAAGGAACCTCTATACTGTTCTCCATAATGGCCACACTAATTTACAGTCCCACCAACAGTGCAGAAGGTGAATGGGTTTTTAAATAGGTAAAGATAAGTGATTAGGGATTGGCTGGCTCTTATTCAGACTGTATGACTTGGCAAAGGGCAATTGGTTGGGCTTTTGACAGGCCATATGACTCAGGCAAAAGCTGATAGGCTGATGAGTCAAGGCTGATTAGCTGTGCCTGTGTCAGGCCATATGATACAGGAAAGATTGATTGATTGGACCTGAATCTGGTTCTTTGTTTCCATAGGTAAAGGATTTTCAGGTTCCTGTGGAACCCAAGGTCATCTGAAGAGTAGGGCCCACGTCTCTGCACATGATCAGCTTTCATTCTTCAGAATAACTTGTAAAACAACTTAAAATAGAGAAATAGAACTATTTTCAGGTACTTTAACCAATTTTCAACTAGTTTTATACAGTTTCACAAGTACTGCATTTTCCTGCTTTCTGTTTTTCTCCTGTGCCCTTTAATTCCTTGTGGTTGAATTAATCAATCTTATTTCTGGCATTTTTACAAAGTGAGAACTAAGCTAGACAGTGTCCTAGAAAGTGAACATTGACATGTGAAAGATACATGAGTTTCTCTAAATCCAAAACCAAGGGGTGGAGCCAAAAAATATGTTCTGTTAAGGAGGTTGGGAGAGCCTACCTAGCAGGCCTGGGCCGCAGGGAGCAGCTGGGGCATAAGTGACTGCAGAACATGATGTTATTAATTCTCTTTCTTTTTTATTCCTGCCTTGGTCTTCTAAGTTATCAGTGTACAAAATCATTTTTATCTGTGTTATATAGTGTCCCATGATAGGTGACAACTTTTTTCTATTTCTTTGAATTCAAAACATACAAATCTGTAGAAACATATCTAGCACAGAAGTTCAAGCATGATTAGAATGCACATGTGGTTCTTCTGAGACAGTGTGCCTAATAGGACAGTCTCAGATACTTTACTGATTCCTAGGTCTGTACAAATTACACTGTCATACGGGTGTTGGCTTTTGTAGTAGATCCTTACCCAAATCTTCTATACAAATATTTTCTTAAATAAATTTAATGTCATGGGAAATGTGGCACAGGGGCCCTCAAAATGGCCAAAACATTCTAGAATATCACAGACTCAATATGATGATTATGTCGGGGCTGGAGCTATGTTAGTATGAGATATCCTAAATAACGGAGTAGAATAATTTAATGGTTTGGATGGGATGGACATTTTCTGAGATAAAGGAAAATAAAAAAAAGAAAATCTTAAACAAGGGTATAGTAGGGAATTAGAATATCTAAAAGAGATGG
>NW_007751335.1:4525-6498 GCF_000696425.1 Galeopterus variegatus | reverse complement strand
TAAAAAAAAGAAAATCTTAAACAAGGGTATAGTAGGGAATTAGAATATCTAAAAGAGATGGGAAGTGTTTCTGTTTTATATTTGCATCTCTTCTTTGTGGGCACTTGAGGTTGGCCAGCCTGGCCTTCTCTGCCAACATCCCCTATTGCTTTGGGGGCTGATGCTGGAGACACAGGAGCTGCCCGGTGGCTAGCCCACCTCCTCACTGGGGAACCTGTGGAATCACATTTGGAAATTACTGTGAAGTTCAAATTTCATCTTGATATTTCTTGGTCTAATAATATTAAAACTTGGAAATTGGGCTTGAGTTTCAGAAAGTACTCTGAATAATATGTATTATTTAAATGTAGATAAACTAATTCTCAAACTCGGCAGTGTAAGAAGACGGGATCGATGATTGTTTCCATTTCTCAGCTGAGGAATGTGATAACCCTACTGTCATGGAAGAACAAGCATTGTGGAGTGAGAGGGACATGAGTGTAAATCTGATTGTTCCACTAAAGGGCTGTGTGAGCTCAGCATGTTCACACACGAAGCTTCAGTTTCCTGATCTGCAAAATGAGAATACCGTTTGCATACTTGCGATGTGGTTTTGAGTTTTAACTAAGATGGCATACGTGGAAGTGAATAACGTCTTGCCCAGCAAATAGTAAGCACTCAGTTTCTACTGGATTGTCTTTACCTTGAGTTCACTACTAACCTAAGGTTAGTCCACGTTATGTTTTTTTTCTCTGCTCTCTGCATTTCATCTTCACATGCTAGGCTCTCATAATATGTTTCTGCATGAAAGAAATAGCTAGCAAAAGGAATCAAGTAGTTCTTGCTTCTCAAAATAAACCACATCTACCGCATACTAAAGTAAAACAGAAAATGAAGGTAATTTTCTAATATTGCAAGCCAAAATCTGTAATGTTTGAAGGAGAATAGGATTTTGCTTTACTTTGAGTTATGTACAAGGTTATTCAGCTTAAAGCAACTAATAATAGCTTCTATGTGTACCTCTGTATCCACAGCTTACAAAAACTACTGAAAGCAAATTAGTCAAAGGTTGAAATTAGAAAAGGGTTCTAAGTTATTGGCACTACTGACAGAGCATTATAAACTCTTCATTATAGATTTAAAGTCTTCTCCAATTCTCTCATTTCCAGTCTTTTAAAATTCAAACTTGGATCATATTTTATGCTTGCAGGGTGTTTTCTCAATAAATACAGCCTTTCACATCAGTTTCTTTTTCTGTTTCTGCACATCTGGTTGGTTATGTCTCCAATTAAATTGCATTCCAGTTTGTCTTATAATAGTAATAATAATAAAACTTTTGCAGATCAAATAAAGACTCCCCAAGGAGTTGTTTCTCTTATACCCTGGCTAGAATGCAGCTCATTATGAACAATCAATAGTTATTCAGATGTACTATATTTTGCTCACAAGGACTAAAGCTGGGTTTTTTTTGTTTGTTTGTTTTGTTTTGTTTTGTTTGTTTTTCTAAGGAGGGGAAGAAAACTGACCAAACATATCTTTTCAAAGTAGCATTTCTTTCTGTTATCTATTCATTTATTTATTCATTGAACAAGCATGGAAACACCTACTGTGCATTTGGTTCATTTTTTTCTATTTGGCATAGATTTTTTGGACCATATGGTAATAGGATTGCGGAAGTAGAGTCGATTTTGTTGCTTGTATGTTTGTTTGTTTTTAATGAAGACGCAAGAACTCCATGCATGTGAATACTTTCTCTTTTAATCAGTCTTTACTTCAAAAGGCATGTACTACGACCCCTCCCTTGTTTTAAATCTTGGAAGCAGTCAAATCTCAAGAATTACTTGGTGCCAAGCAGAGAGATACTGAGTTACAGATCTGTAAGCGACCACAGAAATGATGTTGGTAAAATATTTGATCATGCTGTGGGTAAATACTATGTTTGTCCAGAAATAGATATGACTGGGTATCTTGGGCAGCAGTCTTTCAAAAAAAAA
>NW_007751335.1:0-1204 GCF_000696425.1 Galeopterus variegatus | reverse complement strand
TTAAAAATTCCATTTTTAAAAATTCCATTTAAAAAATCTAATTTCTAAAAGAAGTACTGCATTCATCCTAATCAGCTCCAAGGCAAACAGTGTGTCTGGAAGCACATTCATAATTCAACATGGTTAAATGCCAAGGGCCAATGAGATAGCATTCCACTGGCTAGTGTGGAGTGGGATGACATTCATGGTGGATTCGGCTCCTCACAGCAAGCTGTGTAACTGGAGAAACCAAGGGAAGTGACCCCGACTATGTGTCCTCTTGGTGTCAAAATGCATTCTCATCAGTCTGACAAGTGGCCAGTTTGGAGGAATCTGTTGAATAAAAGTAAAATGGTAAGTCACAATTTTCAAGATTTCTGGAAATACTCAATCTAAAGTGAGAGAAAGAGGACTAGAAGGGAAATAGTTTTGTCTACAGTAACCGTAAACATAACTAGCATCTCTTTATAGCTGACAAAGTTCTTTCCACTATACAATTTCATCTGAACCACAGGCTGTATGAAGTTGGGGATATTATATGCATTTTCATATGTGAGCCTGAGGCAAGAAGCATTTAAGTGAGAAGCAGTTTTGTTTGGTGGTTTGAAACAAGAGTACCTGGGGTCAGACCTTTTAGGTGTGAGTCTCATCTCTTCTGCAACCTGGGAGAATGAACTGAGACAAATTACCCAGAGGAGCGAACTGTGACAAATCACCTAATGTCTCAGTTTTCTAATCTGCAAAATGTTGATTAAAAACGGTCACTCTGCTATCAGGTTGTTTTGGGGATTAAATAAAACACTGCATGTAATTCACTTACCTCAGTGGACAGCACATAACAAGTGCAAGGTACATTTTAGCCTGTACTACTAACTCTTAAGGTCACACTAGCCAAAGGCACAAACTTCGAATAGGACCCACATTAAAGAACACACATTTACTGATTCCATATCTTAGTCTCTTCCCTCCCCCTCATTCTGCCTCCTGTGTTATGTAATACACTTGATTTAAATAATGAATATTCAGTCAATACAAATACAATGATCCTCTGGTATGCCCACGAAGTTATGAATGGACACTTAGAAAGATTTTAGGTTCATGGCATTTATTCCACAAATCTTTGCAACTTGTATGGGGATAAACCATATGCATATGAGACAGACACAATCACAGGGCACTTAAAATCCTTAGGTGAATCATATTCAGAACAGATGCCATTGAGGTT
>NW_007751334.1:14421-15193 GCF_000696425.1 Galeopterus variegatus | reverse complement strand
GTGTTTTTCCTGATTTTATGACTTATTTTCTGCGGGTTACAATGATATGAGAAAACTGAATTAAAACGAGAGCAATTTGGCCTATAGTTGAGACTACTATTTTGTACACTTAAAAATTTGTAAAAAGCATAGATCTCATGTTAAATGTTCATACTACAATTAAAAAAAAAAAAAAAAACCAAGAGCAATTGGCTTTCTGACACAATGCACTCAGATACAAAAATGCACAAATATACATGTCATGGTATACCTGCTCTGTAAGGTACTGATTAGATAATATTTATTACAACTATTTATAGTACATATTATGATTATTTCCAAAGGAGACTTTGAGAGGCCTCCCAATTTATGGATTAAATACATTCCAATGGTATACATATAACTAACCTATGGAAGGCTTAATTAAGCAAATCTATGTAAAATTAGATTGCTTCATTTGGAATGAGGTGTTCTCAAATGACCCGTTTCATTTCATTTTCCCTTTCTAGTTTATTGGTTCAGCAGAAAATTTCGGGTTTCTTTGGCCAGACTACTCCAGTGACCCATTCTGCTGACCTTTCTCTCAGCCACCTTTAGAAGTCATAAGTTTTCTTTCAAAGTATTTAACTCTTGTAGTAACCATACTGCACAAAGCTTTATGAATCATCAAGTTCTTGTCCCTGAAATGAAAGGCTAGTTACATTCATTGTGGGTGCCTTCCTTTAGCTGGACGGAATTGAAACTTTCCGTTTTCATCTGTTCAAATAACTACTAGGTCACATAGAGGCCGCAG
>NW_007751334.1:11486-12684 GCF_000696425.1 Galeopterus variegatus | reverse complement strand
GTGGTATCAGCTGGGGTGGTCCAAGTAAGACTGACAGATTTATGTCTAAGCTAGCTTACTTAGTGGTAAACAATTATTGATGGCTGCCAGCTGGTAGCTCAGTTGGGGCTGTTGGTCAGAGATCTGTCCCTGTAGTTGCTTGGGCTTCCTCCCAGCATGGACGCTGGTTCCAAGAGGGAGAAAGCAGAAACTGCTAGTCCTCTAAAAGACTATGCCCCAAACTGGCACAACATAATTTCTGCTGATTTTAATGATCGAAGCAGATCCAGGCCAGCCCATATTTGAGAGAGTGAAGGAAGGAATAGATTCCATTTGATAGGAGAGTTCCACACATGTATAGGAAAGAAATGAATTGATTGTGGCCATCTTTGCATACAGATCCCCACACTGCAATTAACAGAGGACAACAGATTTGAAAGTAAGAATAAGTAACATTGGAAATTTAGTCTTTGGTTGATATAGTCTTCGGTATTCATTTCAGGAGATTTTAGCAACTCCTTCTTCATCACTGGATAATCAATTTCTTCCTTGTAAATTCCAGTTACCAGTGATTATTTGAAATGTAGAGAAGGTTAATATACCTAACAAAAATCTATCAGACACAGAGAACACAACTAGTTTGAAAATGGGCAACTTAAAACCATAGCATGGCTCTCTATTAATACCTTCTGATTTGATAGTGCTTGGTAATACCTGGAAATCTGACTAGCTTTTTGGATTTTCATATNTATTGGGAGCTATGAGTATAAAAATATGGCACAGAAGATGGGCAGGGGCCAGAAGATTTTATTCCTTCTTATATCCTTACCCTACTATTCTTTATTCCTCATTCTTTATGCACTAGACTGAGCATAAAGCTTTATGTTTCTTTCAAGAGTTTATATAAAGTGTTCTGCTATCCTTTTACAATTATAAGTGGTTTAATTGTTTTTAATAATTGTCAGACTTTCGGATTTTCATTTCTTTTCCCCAGCGTAGGCAAAGATTAGGAGAAATAGCCACCCATATTCTCCACTTGACAAACTATACTGCAGGTCCTACATGCTTTTCTTGTAGAAGGGTAGACTACCGCTCCATTTTTATAAAATATTCCTTCTCTACACAGTTGAAGATTCTAAGAAATTGTTCTGAAATTGGATTTTTCTTTAAGCCAATTTTTAAATTATTTGCACCTGAGAGAATTTCTAACTGATGCCAT
>NW_007751334.1:5799-6323 GCF_000696425.1 Galeopterus variegatus | reverse complement strand
GAGATGAAAGGAGCGGCAAGCATCAGCCTGCCTTGCAGTGATGGGGAGAAGTGTCCAGAGAAAGGGCTCCCTGGGAGAAGTTTCAGAACCAGCACTTTCTTCTCCGAGGTTCTGCTCTCTACTTTCTACCTCTCTGTCCCTGTGCTGCCTTTTTGATGTCCTTGATGTCAGAGATCTCTCTCTTTTGAGCCCAGCCAATCCACTTTGTATTTGGTCTTTAAAACTTAGGATAAGTCCTCATTTTTATTTTAAAATATTTAATTGACAAATGAAAATAGTATATATTTAACATTTACAATGTAATGATTCGATATATCTGTATGTTGCATAATGATGACCATAATCAAATTAATTAACCCATGCATCACCACCCACATTTACCAGAGTGCGTGTGTTGAGGACACTTAAAGCCTACTTTCTTATCAAATTTTGAGTAAATAGTACAGTATTATTAACCATAGTCACCATGTTGTGCATTGCATCCCCAGAATTTATTCATCTTATAACTGAAAGTTTGTACCCTT
>NW_007751334.1:0-319 GCF_000696425.1 Galeopterus variegatus | reverse complement strand
TTTCACTTAATTTTCTCCAGACTCATCCACTTTGCTGTAAATGGCAGAATTTCATTTTTTTAAAATGTCTGAGTAGCATTCCATTGTGTATATATACCACATTTTCTCTATCCAGTCATCCGTCGCTGGATACTTAGGTTGGTCAGGAGACCTTTAATTTAGTGATCATCTGTGGATGGTCATGGTGACTTGAATTTTGGAAATGTAACAGGTGCAGAGCACTTTGTGGGAGACAAAATTTTGAGAAATCTCAGCCCCCAAGATTTCTGTCCCCAGGTATACGTGCCTTGTATAATTCTTTCCCATTGGATGTGGGAAG
>NW_007751333.1:8866-9396 GCF_000696425.1 Galeopterus variegatus | reverse complement strand
TGTGCGGACAGCCCTGGACGTTTTCAAAATGTTTGCTAGCTACTGTTGAAAGCACTGAGAAACATTGGACACAAACTGGATATAAAAACCTGACAAATTTAAAAGAGGTAGTAGTACATTCTAATAAAGTCTCAGGACTTTAAAAAATACACACTGAGATTCCTTTTAAGTTATCAGATTAAATTAAATGCTCAAAATAACTAAAATCCCATATTGAACACTAGTAAATAGAGGGTTTTCTATGATAGCAAATTGTCACTCCTCTGGAAACACACACACACACACACACACACACACACAAGGTATACAATATTTAATGTGAAATATGTAAAATTTAAAAATCATAAATGTACACACACACATGCACATACACACATATAAACCGTACATTTCAAAATCCTGAGCTTATTAATCGTATCATATATATCTTAACTCTGAGAAGAATTACGTTAATTCTAGAAGTTTCACCCAGTTCCTCAGTGGCCATTAGGAAAAGACGCGGGTGACAGTGAAGAGTCTCGTTCTCCATA
>NW_007751333.1:4246-4705 GCF_000696425.1 Galeopterus variegatus | reverse complement strand
AAACCAGTGTTCCAGTTTGGTTTACAAGAACAGCAGAGCTGTAAATTCCTCTTACCCCGTTTATCAACACTCTCTTGGAGTCTGCGTGAGGTTTTCAATCAATACATGAAATAGTTATTATTACCATTGTGCTGGGTTTGAACCAACATCCTTTAATTTTTTTTTTTGAAGTCATGAAAGGGAGGACATTTCCCCAGAGCTGCCAACTTGAGACTGGAGTCCAGTTTACAATTTTGTCCCCATTCTCAGTGATGGTGGCTGGTGTGGATGCCTGTCTCCCTGAGGTTCTGCTGGTTGAGCGCAGCACCCGAATCCTTGGACCGTCCTTCTGCAGCCACCCCAGCCTGCTGTGGCCTCACTGGGTCACTGCTGTCCTTCTGCAAACACCACACTTGCACTGACGTCCCTGCTTTCTATGCTGTTTTTCAAAAAGCATCTGACTGGCTGGGAGACAAGAAA
>NW_007751333.1:0-3299 GCF_000696425.1 Galeopterus variegatus | reverse complement strand
CATTTATCATGTTTTGGATAAAGGAAATGATGATTTCAAAGGTAATGAAAATCATTTTTTTCTCTGAGCGCTGACTATAATGATGTTCTTTGAGTCCATTCAGTGAGGTGGGATTAAAATTATGTCTTTTTAGGATTTTAATAATGTTATTTTTCCTTTTGGATGAACTCCAGCTTGGCCCATTTTCTACCAAATCCTGAACAGTATTATAAAGGTCCTTAGCACATTAAATACATACCATACTGGAGTGGGATGGGGGGTGGGGGAGGGGGAAGAGACTCTGTAACTGTTTCTTCCCCAGCTGCATAATTAACTCATTTCTATAGCAGTTTATTAAAAGTCTTGCTTTAAGAAAATGCTTGCTTAAATCTTGTTGGAAAGAAAAGAGAAGTCACACTATGTTCTAAAGCTCCAGGTCCACTCGCCAAAGGTCTTCAGACTGAAGCAATTGGACAAGTTTTCAGAATGGGAGCAGGGTCCTGATCAGAGCTCATTTGGAAAAGCAAATAATACAATTCCCCAAGAGGCAGAGGGGTGAGGCAGAGGGGTGAGGCAGAGGGTAAGGATTTGAATCTGTTAAGAGAATTTTCCTCACTGGCTGATCAATACATTCTGTGCACAGACCACTTCCAATGGGCTGTCCTCTTGGGTCTACTGACTTTCAAGGTGACATTTCCTTGGTAAAGATATAAGCTCAACAGATTACACATCGTGGTCTTGCTTTCATGACACCCTGGCTTTGTGCTGTGCTTTACCTTCATCTAGGATTTATATCTACAGTATCCCTATACATTTACTACGAGCTTCATGTCTCACCCACTGTCCCTGGATCCTCCCTCTGCCCCAGCCCCACACTCAGTAGAATTATGCTGTTTAGTACGGTAGCCGTAGACACATGTGGCTATTTCACTTGAATTTTAATTAATTAAGATAAAGTAAAATTTAAAATTCACTTTATCCGTTCACTAGCCACATTTCACGTACTCAAACAGCCACCGTGAACAGTGCAGACACAGAACATCTTTGAAGAAAACTCTTTTGAAGAGCAGGCTGCTAGAATATGAGCTCCGAAAGATTAGGGTTATTGACTGCTTTGTCTAGTTCCATGCTCCTGGTGCCTAGATGGAGCCTGACACATGATAGATGTGTGGTGAATATTTGTTGAATGAATAAATATTGTTTTTAAATCTCAGTAGCCAACTATGACTACGGGTAACCGACTGTCTGTGTTAGGGACCACGTTTCAGGTCTCTCATGGCATTTTCTTTGACTAGAGCTAGACAGTTGAATGGATCACCAAAATGAGAACCTCAGCCAGCTTCCCCACAGGGCTCCATGACCTTGGGCAAGTTATATAACTTCTTTAAATGAGCCTCGTCAGTGGCTTCTCACCTTACTCAGTCACGCAGCCTCTCTGAGCCTTGCACATCCTTTCCCTCACTCACCTTCTCTCCCTAGCTCATCTCCCTCTGCACTCTCCTCCCTGTGCTCACAGTCACCCTGGCCATCTCAGGGTCCCTTGAAAATACTGAGCACTCCCTTGCCTCAGGGCCTCTGCGGCTGCAGTTCAGGGCATCCTGCACTTGGTCATTCGTGTACCCCCTTCTCCTAGACAAGTGCCTTGCATGTAGCTGGTACAAAATACACATCTGAGTGTTAAAGGAACTTAAAATTACATTGCTGAAAGGAAGCGAGGGTTCTTCTTATGATGGCAGATATGAAGGAAAATTTCACTTAAAAAACCCCTCCCTATACATGATTTATAGCTTGGGTGGCCATCGTTCAAACCTGCTTCAATGCTATTTTTCTCCACAGAAAGTAATCAAGTAACCAAGTTGCTGCAGCCACTGTGACAACGCATGATCCAGACCACCTTTGCTCCAAAGTCATACTCCACATAACCACATGATTTTGAAAGTAGAGGAAAGCCATGTGTCAACAAGGGTTATAAAAGACTGGAAGTGAGGCAGTGTCTCTGCTATTTCTGAATAGTTCTTTGCCCTTTCTGGGCTGTGGCAGTGTATGAAATATTAGAGCTGAATCCCACTAAGTGTGCTGAGCAGACCATTAAAAAGTGTCTGCCTGGAAAGATAGCTGTTGGTTTGAAAAGAGCCTGTCGTACCAGCACTGATAGTTTTATTCTACACTTGCAAATATCTTTAAATAACTAAGACAGATGGCAGCATTGATTATGGAAGCAAATAGAAACTGTGGCTGACATGCAGGCTACACATTCTGAGCTCCACTGATCTCCACGGCACCATGGTGGGCAACTGTTTTCAGATTTATATTGAGTCATTTTAAAGAGATAATTCAGTTTTATTTTGAAATCCCAGATATATGCACATCAGGGTAAGGTTTGTGATTGGCAACACACAGAAGATACTAGGAACAAGACCACAGCTCACCCGAGAGAGATCTTGCCAATCGCTTGTGACTTCCAGCTGCTCTGGATACCCTCTGCTCCCTGTCCCTGAGGCTAGGGGGATTTCTTCCTCTCATGATAGCTGCCAGCTCAGGAATCAAAGACAATCAATTTCCCTTCAACCCGTTCATCCTTCTCCATACACTTCTAGGACCTCTCTGTTCTCTCTCCTCTGCTTCCTGCTTGCTAAGTTTCTCTCTGGTTTCTTTCATTTTGATTTATTTTGTTGAATTTAAGAAATCCTTTGAGGTTAAAAATTATTTGCTCACAATGTGACCCAAGTCCAGGGATGCATAGACTGTGGGAAATTCTTAGCTACATGGAAAAATGCAGCAGCTAAACACAACTTGTCGTCCTAAGCACTCAGCCATTGCTAACGCTTGTCAGTCGCAACCTTCCAGAAGTTCAGTCTCCAGTTTTTGTGGTGAGTGCTGACAGGCCCACGGAGGGAGCTCTGGGAGAAGGACTGGATGGATACTGAGTGATGTGGGGGATTCCAGTTCACTCGTTCAGGGGCTGACGATAGGGCTCTGGGTATTGTTCAAAGTTGTGGCTTCTCTTTTTTCCCACTGTAGTTCGACAGGGCCATTTGACCATCTCACTAATTCCCAACATTTTTGGCTTATATGATCTGTCTTTGCATTGGCTACTTTTTGAATATCCAATTGCCTTAGAAAAAAAAGTGCCCTGTGAAGGTTGATGTCCTGAAAAAGTCAAAATAACTCATCTGATCAGAGTTTATGGTCAAAAACTGTAACCTGAACAGGAACCTGGCTGAGTAAATGAAATAGAACTAAAATAGACCACACTCGGAAAACTCTGAGACTTTTACAACCTTTTAGGTGAGTTAATGAGCAAAGAGGCAAAGTCATCT
>NW_007751332.1:0-9396 GCF_000696425.1 Galeopterus variegatus | reverse complement strand
AAAAAAAAAAAAAAAAAAAAAAAGTCAGATAGTGTTATGACTGGCTTTATTTTTTTTGCTCAGGATTGCTTTGGCTATTTGGGGTCTTAGCTTGTTCCATATGAATGTTAGGATTGTGAAAAGACAACCTACAGGAGAAAATATATGCAAACTATATATCAAACAAAGGAATAATATCCAGAATATACAAGGAACTCAAACAACTACACACTAAAAAAAAAAAATAACCCAATTAAAAAATGGGCAAAGGAGGTGAATAGACATTTTCCGAAGGAAGACATACGAATGGCCAACAGATACTTAAAAAAATGCTCAACATCACTAATCATCTGGGAAATATAAACTAAAATCACACTGAGATATCATCTCACCCCTGTTAGACTGGCTATAATCAAAAAGACTGAGAATAACAAATGCTGATGAGGATGCAGAACTCTTCTACACTGTTGGTGGGACTGTAAATTAGTATAGTCACTATGGAAAACAGTATGGAGGTTTCTCCAATAATTACAGATAGATCAACCACACAGTCCAGCAATCCCACTTGCTGGTATCTACTCAAAGGAACAGAAATCATCATGTCAAAAGGATATATGCACTCCCATGCTCATCATAGCTCTATTAACAACAGCCAAGATTTGGAACCAACCTAAATATCCATCAACGGATGACCAGTACTGTAGATTGGATGCCCTCCCCAACCTCACTGAAGCTTAAATCCCCACTGTAACTGCTGGGAGTGGGAAATCCTATTACAGTAATTGAAAGGTGGGGCCCTGAAGAGGTGATTACATTGTAGGACCATACTGTAGTGAATGGATTAATAATGGTGGTCAGGGACATGGTTCAGGGGGCTTTAAAATGAGAGTGAATACAGAAGTTAGTCTTTCTCTCTGCTTCACCATTTTTGCCATGTGAGACACCCAGGTAATTGTTGCGACCACTAAGACCCTCACCAGATGTGTTCCCTAGACTTTGGATTTCCTACCCTATGAAAAGTAAGCAATAAATTTTGTTTTCTTTATAAATTACCCAGTTCCAAGTATTTTGTTATAAGCAACATAAATGGACGAATACAACTGGATAAGGAAAATGTAGTGTATACACACACACACACACACACACACACACACACACACACAATGGAATACTACTCAGCCATAAAAAAGAATGAAACTCTGCCATTCACAGCAACATAGATGAGCGTGGAGAAAATTATGTCAAGTGAAAGAAGCCAGGCATAGAGGGAGAAATGTCACATGTCCTCACTCATAAGTGGGAGCTAAGAGAGAAAGAAGGAAAGAAAGACCACAGTGGTGTGTTTGACTTGCAGAGGGAGAGAACAGACCTGGGGTTAAAATGCACTAAAAATGCGATAGCTAAATAAGGCTGTCTTAACCCCAAAGTTGGTTATTTATGTTTCTTGGTAAAAGCAAATGAAAACAATAACATACCTAGCCAGAGGGGAGCGAAATGCTGCAGCTGGCGTGGGAAAATCCATAGTTCTTGTCTCAAGAACTGGTTTTCCTGGTATAAACTTTAAACTGTTTGGATTTGGGGTATCTTGTGTTTGAATAAACATACATCTCACTAAAAAAGAAAAAGAAGAAAGAATGTTATTCTAGAAAAAACAGTAGTTAACAAGTTCATGGACTATGAAGTGCTCCTTTTCAGAGAACCAGAAATAAGAAATATTGGAAAAAAAGAAAACTGGACATTATTGTCCAAGCTGACAAAATAAGAATTTATAAGGACAAGAAATATATTTAGCATAACTGCATAGAATTTTATATTAATACTCTGATTATTTAGTTATGTTATTCAACAGATTTCAGCAATATCCTACACTTAAGTAGGAAGACACAACATAATTTAGGAATCTTATATGTACATGTATTCTATTTTGTGACTTGGTACCAATGGCTAACATATTCATAATCTTAGACCATTATCGCTGTGATATTAATAGAGTAAAATGTCACATTCACTTTCTTTCAAAGTGCTACCATTCTTTTAAAGACAATAAAGGTAGCAATTTATAATAATAATAATAACAAATATTTATTATTTGCTTATTACAGGGTCAAGTGCTTTAAATGTATTTATGCCTTTAACAATCCTGTAAAGAAGGTATTATTATTATTCCCATTCTACAAATGAAGAAACTTAGGCTAGGAGATGTTGAATAACTTGTCTGATGGTACAGTTGGTAACATTATAAAATATCGCATACGTGGGAATCTGTGTGAATTACTTTCTGGAATATTTAATTTAAAAATATCTTTACAGGCTCTTTTCCTATATGTTTCTTCTAGAACCATGATTAGATTGAGAATGAATTCATTAAAGCAATAAAGAGTGAACAGATTCTTTAATTTCCTACTTTGCTGGTATGACAACAACTTGCCGGACAAAAGGATAGCATTGGTGTTTTAACAGTTTTAAATCTATTAAACAGACTCTGATTATTTATTACAAAAATAAACCTTCTGAGCAAAAAAAAATTCTCCATCTTTAAGCAGTATATTTAAATAGGATGACAACAGCATATTATAAAAACTAAAATTTACTGAGTACACATCATGTGCTGGGCATAGTGCTAAACACAATACATGTATTGCACCATTTAATCCTTACATCCTCCCAAGGAGGTACTGCTTTTATCCTATTTTATAAACGAGGAAACTAAAGCTAAAGGTCACTCAGTTTGTACGTGACAGAGCCAGGATTCAAGTGTGGACAATTTCCTAGTGCTGACTCTTAACCACTGTGCATACTGCCAGTCCTTATTTATTATTGCTAAGCATAGCAGGAAAATACATTTAAGATCAGTCTTCCTATCCTGTCATCATCTTCATACCACATAGTTTAAGATAGATAATAAAATATCAAAAAGCAACAGTTTTATTTTAAATCTGAAAGAGATTAAGTTTGGCAAAACATATGGCTGGTACGGAACTGCTTTTCTTAACCATTAGGGAGAAGGTTCTAATTCAACAGCTAAGTCGTTTTTGCACCTCGCCGTGCAATTGCAACTTACAGATGTTAAACCACTTCCTGTGTGAAGTAGAAATTGAAACTAAACTCCCATACATTCTGCTTAAGCTACTGTCCTAATCAAACATTAGCTGATGACTTGGTGACCAGGCAAATCCTAAAAAAGGGAAAATAAAAAATGATAACCTCAATGTCCAAGCACTTCATTTAAAATATTTATACCTCCAACCAAGACATTCTTCCGTAAATCTGTGTTTTAATTTTTCAAATGAAACATTTAAGAAAGGGCTGCCACCACTTTCTGTAAATAAAGCACACCAAGGTTCTTTTAACCCTGGTCTGAACCAATCAGTTCTTGCAGCCTTTCTTAACAATTTATTGATAACCAAAATCTCTGTACACACTAGGCATATTTGAAAAATTAAATCTGGCTTTATTCTACTCAAGCCATTTGAGTAAAACTACATCTACAGAAAGAAAAATTTTTAGAAATACTCGAAGGTAAAAGCTATAAATATTTTTTAAAAAGTCTTTTAAGAGCGTATAATCTATATATATTCTCTGAAATAGAAATTATGAAAATATTATCATCACACAACTTTTCTCCTTTGACAATGAACAAAGCTATTTCAAAAGACTAATTTGAATAAATATTTACCAAAATCTTTCCAATTATAGTCTAAATTGGGTTTAATTAGGTATTTCAAAAATGACTCCCAGGTCCATCAGCAAGAAAGATGTTCCAGAAAGTGTCATGAGAGTTACCACAGGACAGAAAGACTGCAATATAGTATTTTTTCCTCATAGATATACTAATAGGTATCTAAACAAGTAGGCATAGGCTCCTTAAAAATATAGATTAGTGGTGCTTAAAATCAATATCCACGACTAAAATCAGTGGGTTTCCAATTTGAAAAGCCTAGATGACCTCATAATTCAGTGCTACAATGTTTAAAAATCTAATTAAAGTGGTTTGATCTGCTAAGTTCTGCAATATTTATGACTATTCAATGACTCAAGGAGACAGGCAAGCCCACAGGAAAGCACTCCTCTTCTTGCCCCAGTCTACAGAACAGGTAAGGTCTCTACCCTGATTCAACTCATGCTCTTAGCCAAAGTCAAGCACATTCTAAACAAGAAGCTGTGAAGGAAAGGGAGACAGACTGAATCCATACGCTCACAACTTCATAACCACATAGAGGTATGCATTTACAAACATATACACACACATGTGCACACACACACACACTCCTCTCATCAAGCGTCCCTAACTACATTACAGTGGTCACATTTCAAATTCTTTTCAAATCCTATCTTCATACTATTTCCAATATTAAAGAAAATCAAAGTATGTAATATCAACAAGATTGTCAATAAAACCATAGTAATTAATTTTGATGAAATTAAAAAAAGTACATTTAAACTCCTACGTTCTAAGGTCTGGATGAAAGCCAGAAGTTTATTGATTTTAGGGGTATTCTTATACAAATAAGGAAAGCAGTAGTTTAAAATACATATGATTCTTTGAAACACAAACCCATTTATAACTTCTCTTTACAAAATTTTCATTTCAGAAATCATTTCTTGAGCAACTCTTATGTTCCAGGGGATGCGTTATACAAGATACTGAGATTTCATAGATCTATTGGACAATGTCCTCACAAATAACTAAGGTATGGTATTATGACAGAAAAAAACCCAGTATGTTTTTCTTATGAGCTTCTGAATAGAAAAGTTACAAATTCTCCTCTTTTATGATCCACTAGTTCCACTAGTTTCAGAAACATAATTTGCTCTTAAAGAGATAAACTTTTACCTGTGTTACATAAGGCTGCAGGTAGTGGGAAAAGTGGTCTTCGTACAAATTGATGCAAAGGCTGTTTCTTAATGGTGTACGGATTCATCATATGACAGAATCTGTACTTAAAAACAAATAATAAATGGGATTTTAAGAGATCTAATCTTTTAAAGTCAGTCTCTACTTCTCATATATAAAAAAAAGACATGTAAAATCTAAACATAACCAGCAATAATTATGCAGATAATTACAGAGCTGACTTTTCATTTTCCATCTACAACATTATTTCCTCTTACTTAGGCAAGCAATATCTACAAATGATTCAGAAACAGGTACAGCTCAAATGGAAATTCATTGCCTTGATAACTGGGTGTACGCAGGGCAGAGTAACATCCGAGTATAAGAAACAGAAATGTATCTATGTTAGTGATTTATAACCTGGAGTCCCAGACTCTTTCTTATGCATGAAGGAGGCAAAGAACTATAAGCTTTTACTTCTTCTTTTAAAAAATTTTAAAACTAGGTAATAGAGTCACATGGTTCAAAATTGATAAGGACAAAAATTATACACAGTGAAAAGTCTCCCTCATATTCTGTCCCCTACAACCATGTTTCTCTCTCTAGAGATAACCTATATTACCTGTTTTGAAAAGTATTTCAATACTTCAAAAAATTTAATAGAAGTTCAGATCCATACCGACCAGCCACACACAAAAAAATTAAAAATAAATAAATTTTAAAAATCTAATAGAAAGTACACTATTGTCCTCCACACTGCTAAAACAGCCAATCATGTTTACATGCTTTTTGACTGGAAACGTATTAACCCAGAGTTGTAATTTTACTATGATAGAGAAGCATTAATTGGCTATTTTATGGCTTTGACAGATTAAAAACAAAGGGAGAAAGGAAACAAATATTACCAGAAAAGGAAATAAAAGGAGATTTGAGTAGTGAAAAATCTTAGAACCCTATTGCAAGTTACTTTAAGATGCAGTTTACTTTAAAGTATTGCTATCCATTACAACTGTCATTTCACAGGAGCCATTGAGGAATTTTAAGCACAGGAGACACGTTTGTGATCACACACGATAACTTAAAAAAAAAAATTCTATGATTATTTTCCACCTAAAATAGGAAGTGACAGACTTCACATCACATTCTTTTCTTACAAAACCACAATTCTGCATGTCAAAGAGTGAGAACCAATTAAGTGGAAAACAGATTACCTAAAATTTTTCCTGACTTCAGTTATCTTTAAATGTGATTTATAAGCAAAAATCTACTTCACTGGGACACTGTAGGACTGTAAGCCATACAAAGTTTCTTAGATGCTACTGGAGAAACTAAAGGACCGGCCTGGAAGATTCAGGAGAATTAAGTAATCACTAGTGACATCGTTAGAAACAACACTGAATGGGGATTCAAGGAATGTGTGAAGCCCTGACTGCCATTCCCCATACCAGAGTTGGTCACAGTAAGGTCTGTGACCACTTTAAGTTCTGACTCTATTACAGCACTCATGACTTTATCGTTATTTGCTAATGTCTTTCTTACTAGGCTGCAAACTCGTTAAGAGGAGAGACTGTCACATCTATGTCCCCAGCTGCTAGCACTGTGGCCTCAGTTTCTCATCTCTACAACAAGGCTAATATTCGCAGCTACTGCTCATAAAGACTGGGATGATGGGTCCAGATAATCCGGTAAAGTGCTTAAATCAGTGCCAGGCCATGCAGTAAATGCTCAATAAATGGTAGCTCCTACCATTATTATCATGGAATAGTTGCCCAATAATTACTTATTAAATGAACGAAGTTCAAGATTTGGGGTGAAAACACCTTTTTCTATAGCTCACTGTCTAAATCTCCCTGTGAATATTCTGGAATTTGGAAATACATTGGAAAACCAGTATTCTTACCCTTTCAGCCCAGGGAAAAGGCAGCAGGGTGGATAAATAAGACGCATATTTTGACAGAGAGATAGGTTTAAAGTTTAAAATAAAAGTATGAATTAAGTTAATTATTCAAGGAAGACATCTACTCAAACATATGAGGGGGAGAAGGGGAGTAACTAACCAAAAAATCTTTCTGCTAACTTAATATTTTTAAGAAATGCATTTAAACGTCAACAGCCCCATTAACACTAAAACCTCTAATATGCAAGATATCAAACTCTGCTAGGCCTTTTCCTCCAGAAGTAAAATCAGGGTCCGAGACCTCCATAAAGTCCACTAACTAATGTTGACAGGTGACAATGGGAGGAGAGACTCAAAGGCATGCCTTAGGTAAGAAGGAAAGATAAGGGAACGCAGTAGTCTAAAGGGGCCGGGGCGGGGGGGTACCTAGGAGTCTGGATTCTCCTTAGAGTTCCATCCCTGAGAAGCTGTGTGACCTTGCACACGTCACGTCCCCTTTTGGGGCCTCACTGGGAAAATGAGGAAATGAGACAAAGCATTTTCTTCCCTTCTGTGTGATGTTCTGATTTTGTGTTTAATAGAGGAGGGAATGCAAGTGGTGAAAGGGCTAGGAGCCACACGATTTAAAACCAGCTCCTCCGTTCTGTCTCTAGAGCCGGTCCCTGCGACCTTCCGGCCCGAAGGAATGCAGGCTCCGGGTCTCAGAGCCTGGCAGGAGGCTCCACTGAGTCCGTCAGAACTGGAGGCACCGAGCTGCCTTTCCGACAGCTTCAGGGATAACCCCAACTGCGGTGATGCGGCGGACCCAAGGGCTCCATCAGATGCACTACCCCCGTCCGTCCTTAAGAGAAGGTCGGCGAGGCGGCAACCGCTCCTCTGGCTAAGCCCAGCGGCACCCCTATTCGGAGCTCCAGGCTCGTCACCTACCGCCTGCGCAGCCCCATGGCAGCAGCCGCAGCTCCCCAGCCCCTCCGGGCCGCCGCCGCCATCTTAGTCGGAGAGGGCGCAGGCGCCGACAGTTCTCGCCCCTTCGCAGAGCCTCCGGAGTCCCGCGCAGGCGCAGGCTGGCCGGAAGCTGAGCAGGCCCTGGGAAGAGCGCCCACTAGCGGCCGCGGGCGACGCTGCTGTGGCTCAGGGTCACGGGCTTGCGCTGCGCTATTTGCAGCCTTTGCTTACCTACTGCGTCAGCCTGAACGAGGGGGACCGGCGGAGGGGTAAAAATAATAATAATAAAATAAATAAAACAAATCTTTGCTATGCTTGCGCAGGCGCCCTCAGTAAGGCACGCAGCATTCCGTACGCTTGCACGGAGTCGTTCTTTACTTTTTCGTTTAGCTGGGGGTTCCTCGCTGGCTCTAGTCCTGCGTTTAGAAAGTTGTTCCCCACCCTTGAACCTGCTCCGTTCCCTCTGTGGGGCCCTGCTCGCCCTCCAGACCAGGTCAGGGACTGGTCCCCCAAGCTTTCCGGAACATTCCTTCCGTAGGGTTCTCGCCTTTCTCCTACCCTTCTCCCATGGGACTGATGTGGCTCTGTCTTAATCCTTCCTTCAGGCTGGGCTTGTGGGCCACAGCTCGGACCAACCCGCACAGAGGACGCGCCTAGTTTACCGAGCCAAGTATAAAAGCCCATCAATTACTCTTTCAGAACCTTCCTAGGGTATTCGGTTTTCTGTAGGACAGAGGCTCTCGAAATGTGGAGGGCGGAGCGGTAGGCAAAGAAAAGGGAGGAACACATTAGAAATGCAAATTCCCGGGCCTCACCTGGACCTACTGAGTCAGAATCTCGATAGGTGAGGCCCCAGTGATCTGTTTTCGCAAGCCCTCCAAGTGACCTTGATGCAGAATAGAGTTTGAGAACCACCGCCCTCGGAGATACACACACGAGTACAGTACTGGTGTCTAGACCGGAAACAGCACACCTGTTGAACAGGTGGAGGCCACAGGAAAGACAACGCTAGTGGTTTCTAAGGCACGGAATTTGGTATATATACTATCTTAATTAAGAAAGGGGAAGGTGAGAAGGGCAGCTATAGGGAAACAAATGATTTTTAGGAAAGGTAAATGGGCCTTTAGGCGAATAGATGTGAGATTTGACAGTTTTGTGAGAATGTCTGTTTAGGTAACTTCTAATCCTGGCGCTGACTTCTCTCTAGTGATAGGAATTAATTTTCTCTCCAGTGATAGGAATTAATCTTTCTTGGTTGCAAAACTCCTGGGGAGGGGGTTTATGACAGCTGAATTCTTTCTGGGAGGCTTTGCTTTTAGGAAGAAAAGGGAAGTTCAGAGGAAAAACAAAAAAACCTCTTCACAGACATTCTCACAACCAAATTCTTACCATCTCCTTGGGTCATATTTTTCTGTGAATTACCATATACGTACATGAACAAAAATCGTTTTTTTCTCTTGCTTATCTGTCTTTTGTCAATTTAATTCACAGGTCCCAATTAATTCTAAAAGGGTAGAAGAAAAGTTTTTCCTCCCTAACACTGTATTAATCTTGCCTCCTCTTTCCCATAGCAGAAGAGGCATCTTTCTTACCCAAAGTCGGCTCTCCATCAACCCCACTCCCACTCCCTGCCATTCCTGGGGATTTTTGTCACATTTCCTTTTTTTAAAAACTAAACTTTTTTTTTAAACGATGAGCGGTAAGGGATCTTTTTTTTTTTTTTTTTTTTTTTTTTTTTGGA
>NW_007751331.1:5948-9397 GCF_000696425.1 Galeopterus variegatus | reverse complement strand
TCCAGGGCAAGAGCCCTCAGGCTCACTGCCTTGTGGGTCTCTGGACAGCTTGGGGTCAAGCACCACCTTTGGTCCAACATTGGACCAATAAAATATCCTGATGCATCTTCCCTAGAACTGTAAGGGGAAGCTAAGAATAAAAGGCACTGTGACTAGCATGTTTAAAAGGGTGATGTAGAAAATAACTCTGAAAAGAAATAAATAATTATGGGATAGTAGAGGACACTTTTATTTTCTGTCCTCTACTTATCTGCATTTTCTAATTTTTCTACAGCGAGCATGTATTACCTGAAAAATATTTAAAATGTTGTATTAAAATATGAATTGTAAGTAATTAAAAGGAGAGACAGTCATTTACTGGGTGTAGTGCCCAGCATGGTACCATAAGTAATTAAGTGCCTTTCTTTCTAATGCCTTTTATGGTAATGATCTCCATTTTAGCGTTAGCAAATGTAAATGACACTAGATACCCCATGCTTACACTGTAGCCTATTTTGCTTCATTTGAATGTCGAATTGTAGTAATAAACCTATTTGGGTTAGTGTCAGATGATACTCACATGAATATTTGTACTATGACTTCACTTACAATATACTTAAATAAGCACCCAAAAGGACAGCCTGTGCAAGATGCTATTTTCATCTGCTTCCAATTTCTCAGTAAGTTGTGTCATCCTAATTGTAGCAAAGAACTCAGCCCTCAATGAAAACCCACCAACATCAAATGCAATGCGTTTTGCAACCACTTTTATAATATGGGCAGGAGAAATAAATGCCACTTAGAAGAAAATGTTCTTCATGGATTGGACTTCCTAAAATATTGGCCAAGTCTTTTTGCTACTGTTCTTAAAATGTCCAGGGCTTCCTATTGCCAATAGAATCCATTCCTCATTCCAATCTCTGGGACCTTGTCCCAGCCTTCCTTTCCAACCTTATTGCCCACCACATCTCTTTCTACATCCCACTTTCTAACCACATGTGATTGTCCTTCCCTGAACAAGCCAAGCACTTTCAGATCTCTCTATATCAAAAACTCCCCCTGTGGGTGGGTATACAACAGAATGTGACCAAGAGCCACCACCAAAGAGAAAACACAGTAGCTGTTTCACTGACACTTGAGTAATTTTCCATCCGTTTCTTCTAATTACTACACCCCTAGAATTGTGACTTTTCTACTTTCGCTTCAGTGGCAGCCCCTTTCCCTAGATCACCTTCTGAAGTATAGCACATATTCACTCAACCATTTTTGCAACCACTTTTATAATATGGGCAGGAGAAATAAATGCCACTTAGAAGAAAATGTTCTTCATGGATTGGACTTCCTAAAATATTGGCCAAGTCTTTTTGCTACTGTTCTTAAAATGTCCAGGGCTTCCTATTGCCAATAGAATCCATTCCTCATTCCAATCTCTGGGACCTTGTCCCAGCCTTCCTTTCCAACCTTATTGCCCACCACATCTCTTTCTACATCCCACTTTCTAACCACATGTGATTGTCCTTCCCTGAACAAGCCAAGCACTTTCAGATCTCTCTATATCAAAAACTCCCCCTGTGGGTGGGTATACAACAGAATGTGACCAAGAGCCACCACCAAAGAGAAAACACAGTAGCTGTTTCACTGACACTTGAGTAATTTTCCATCCGTTTCTTCTAATTACTACACCCCTAGAATTGTGACTTTTCTACTTTCGCTTCAGTGGCAGCCCCTTTCCCTAGATCACCTTCTGAAGTATAGCACATATTCACTCAACCATTTAGTTTAAAGATGACTGCAGTGTACCGGCAGTATATATTTTGGGGTTCCACAGGAGAGTCAGCAGAACATAGAGCTAGGGCCAATGACCTGGATTCCACCCTGTGTGACCTTGGGTCAGTCCCTGGAGTGCTTCCTCAGATGGCAGAGGGAAATAAAGATGCCTGCCCTGGTGACCACAAGATTTGTGATGAGGAGCAAAGAGATGTGAAAACACCTTGTAAACTGTAAAGTATACACAGCATGAGGTGTTAACATCTCAATAAATCTCATTATTCACTTAGTTTAGCACTGGATTTCTCAGCCTCAGCACTACTGACATTTTGGGCTGGAAAATTCTTTGTTGTGGGGTCTGGGCTGTGTGCTGCAAGATGTCTACCCCCTAGAAGCCAGTAGTACCACCAAGTCATGACAGCTGAAAATGTTTCCAAATACTGCCAGATGTCCCCTGGGGGTAAAATGCCCCCCAATTGAGAATGACTGGTTTAGTATGAACTTTTAGAGCTGTATTCTGGTCACACTTCCATCTCTTCCCTCCAACTATTCCTCAGCCCCATCCACGGTCTATTCTGGTCATCAAATAAAGAAGGCTTTTTTTATTCCATGTTGGGATGCCTCTCCCCACCCCACCCCACCGCCTGCCAACATTTTATAAAGATGTTTTTCACGTTATCCACGTATAAATTTAGTAGCTTCTCTGGATTCTGTCCACAGGATCTCCTGGTACAGAGTTTCATTTCCTGACATTGAACTCAAAAATGCTTCTTCTTTTCCATATAATCCTACTTTTGACATACAATTTCTGATTTTGACATATAGTATCTCTTAAAAATCTAAGTTTTTTCATTGAATCATTTCTCCTCTTCCTACATGCAAGCCTAAAAGTCATTCCATAATGATAAGTATCCTTTTCTACACACACACACACACACACACACACACACACATTTTATATGCTAAGAAGGTCATAATGGTATTGAAAATCTTTTTCAAATAGTACAGAAGTATTCTAATTCAGAATGATTCTAACGCTGAAAGATGTTTAAAAAAGAGGTTTTATTTGTACTCCGCAAGTAATTAATATAGGCTCCCTCTCCTGCAAAAGCCCCACGGGAGTGTGGCTTGTGCTGGAATTGACAATAGCCTGAACAACCTCCAGACATAGTCAAGCAAACCCCTAACGTATTTACACACAAAAACCAAACATTCAAACCTCCATCTTATTGCATCAGATTTTTTTTTTTTTAAAGAGGCAATATGTTTTGCAAAGGACCCTAAGGAGATGGGATAGACAGGTTAATGCAATAGAAAGAAACTCTACACCAGAGGAGAAGAATTTAGGCAGGGTGTGTATCGGGGCTCCTTCCAGTGAACGCTCCCCTTTGCAAATATCCAGGAATTAAACTCCTGGCAGGGAGACAGTAAGAATTATTTTACTTGTTTCTGATTCAGTAACTTGGGACCATTTACAAATGTAGGTGCCCAGGTGAAAAGAAAAGATTTTTTTAAAAATCCCATTAAAAGGGTCATTTTAAAAAATCCCATTTAAAAGGGCCATCTTTCTGTAGTTCTTTTGTTCCTCCAACATGTATCAATTGGTTCTAGGCTCTCCTGTGGAGCAGAGCTTTGAGAAAAGTGAAGTCTTAAAGTTAACTCAATATGGACCCTGCTTTCCAGAAGCAGACAGTCAATTCGTG
>NW_007751331.1:4204-5697 GCF_000696425.1 Galeopterus variegatus | reverse complement strand
TGAAGTCTTAAAGTTAACTCAATATGGACCCTGCTTTCCAGAAGCAGACAGTCAATTCGTGCAGAAAGAGGTTGTCTAAATTATATAATCTGAATATAATGTGATAAATGTCATGAATATAGCTTAAATGCTGCAAATGCTATCAACATCCTTTCTATCCAATAAACACTTCTATGAAGATGGCTTCTAATGCGACTGTCTAGCGAGTGAGGAATCCCGGAGTGCCATGGATGATAACATAGCATAACTCAGCTGGATCTATTGCTGGCTCTGGACTGAGCAGTGGTCCCTGCAGGAGGAGGGTAGAAGAGGACAGTGGTGAGTGAAGTGTGAACAGCCCTGTCTTTCCAAAGGCTCTGCAGTATGACCTGACAGCCATGTTTCTCAAATTTTCACTGCTTACCCAAAGCCGTTGTTATTTTCTCCTCTGACTTTTTTCATTCAGGTTAGCAACTCCGAATGAACAATCCTAACAGATGTATTAATCTGCTATTGCTGCACTGATGCTATGTAACAAATAATCCTAAATACCTCCATAGCTTATAATCATAAACATTTATTTTCATGCCCATGGATCTGCAGGTCAGCTGAGGTTTGGCTGATCTAAGCTGTACTAGGCTGAATTCCATGGTTCTGATCTTGTTGGGGATCTGCTTCACATTATGGGGCTCATATTCAGAGATCATAAAAATGCAAGATCACAGGAACACAAGAAGGCAAGCTAAAGTCTGTGATGGCTCTTACAGACCTTTGCCTGCACCTGGCACACTGTCTCTCCATTCAGATTTCTTTGGTCAAAGTAAATCATCACACATGGCCTGGCCCAACATCAATAAGGCAGGGAAATAAACTTTGCCCACTGAAGCTGAAGGAACTACCAAGTCACGAGGGCATGGATGAACAATATTAAGTCAGAGAGGGCATGAAGAACTGGGAACAATGAGACAATCTACTATAGGGGATTGCTACTTTTCACAGAGAGAGAACATAGCAAAGAGATATATGAGCAAGTGACCTCTTGCTGTGTAGTAGAGTTGTTGCTGATCTTTGGGTGCTAAAGCAATGTTACTGACACCATTGCTTGGTGTCACTGGGTGGTTGTAGCTGAAATGATTATCACTGCAGACTTGAAGAGTTTTGTTCCTGGTTTCAGATAAGCTTTGCACCTACTGCATCACAGACAGTGAAGGAACCACTGCATGCTTCTTTCTGGTGTACTTGCCTGTTTATTTCCTTCCTCCTGCCCCCACTTCACAATTGTTATGCTTCTCCAATCAACCATGTTTATGGCTGCTCCATTTCAATTCAGTAATACCCAACCGTTTGGCAGTTCTGCAAGTCACCACCCTCCACTCTTATCCAGCCAGGGCTACTATATTGCTTTACATAGAAGCTTTCATTTGTGGATCTCAGTGAAGACAGAAAGGCTCAAGAACCTAGCTGGGTTGTTTATAGCAGGTCCATGTCTTTAGAAGCTGACATCTGCTTCTCCT
>NW_007751331.1:1680-3279 GCF_000696425.1 Galeopterus variegatus | reverse complement strand
GTAAAGAAGGGACTAATGATTAAGTACTGGTATAATAACAACTGGTCTAGCTACCCCCATCACAAGGCCACCAAAAATAATAATCATTGTCATAAGTAGTGGTGTTAGCTTGTGCTTTAGTTAGTAATTGCTTCTTGGCTTTTTCCATTGCTTTGTGTGAACTGCCTGTATAAACTTGAGCTCTATTGGGGGTGGCACAGAGAAACTTTGCATAAGCTCCTGGGTTTCTGCCCACCTGATCCATTACCCTGTAAGTAAATTGCCCTCCTAATTGAAATTCTTTGCCTTACTTCATGGAAGTGCCTGTTTTGTTTTTCAGTTTCAGGATACCCTCTCAGTTTGGTGGGCATTTTGTCTTTGCTCCTCTGTCAGACACTCATGGAATATGAGTACTAAGGCTCTAGAGGTTATCTAGTCAGCCTTGCTCTTTTACAGATAAAGTAAACGAAGCCGAAAGAATCTAGTTAGTGGAAGATCTAAGACTAGGACCTTGGATTCTCAAACCAGTGGCCCCACAGTGTCTCACCACATCCATCCTTCCCTGAGGGGAGTTTGTTGCAGCGTTACTGAAATTACCAGGAATATAAGTGTCGGGATAGTAGATGAAATTCTATAAGCATGATACGTGTTTGGGGGCCCTGATCTCTCTCTGTTTACCACCTACCTAAACTCAGTCAAACTAACAAACTAGACTATTTGGTCCAGGAAATGGAGGCCACAGCTAAAGTACAAAGACACACATAAAGAGTTAATTCTTAGCTTTTGATCTTCCAAAGTCCAAGGACCAGAGTTGCATTTTAGAGACAACCCTCCCTACCAACTCTTTGACATTCCCAAGGCAATTCTAGAAAAGAAAAAACAAAAACAAACAACAAAAAACAGGGAGGTAGAGCATGGGAGTAGGAACCCTGAAATAACTGGAGTTAATCTTGAATAACTGGGAAATCACTGAACTGACTCATAGTATTTGTAAGTGACTGTATTCAGTTAACCACTACCAGAAGAATTGGAATTCAAAATTGAAGCTATAATAGAATAATAGAGCAATTTACCATTTTTCCATACCGAAGTTTGTGACCTCTGAGTTTTGTAACTACAGTCTATTAGCAGGATTATAATACCAATGACTAGTACCAGAAAGGAAAGTAGGGGTAATGCTGCTAGTTAATGTGTATAGAAAAAGATTAGGAAGAATTTTAAAATGGAATAATTTTGTTTTGCTTTTTATGCATTTTTAATTTTTCTACAGTAAACATATATTGTCTTTGTAATATGAAAAATATGTTATTTGAATTGAAAAATAATCACCTCTTCCCTTGCACTACCCCCTCACACCTGGTACAACATCCTCTCAAGTTTTGCTTATTTGTGGCACTACCCACATACATACCCTGGCACTGGAGATGTTCCTTCTAGCATCTTTCCTAATTCTTTTATAATCTGCTATATCCCCCAAATCTTTGTGCCTTCATATTTTATAGTTTCATTAGTGTTGTGGATTTGGTTGACCAGGACACTATCAACTGTGAATCTGGACAGTCTAATTAAACAGAAAAAAAACGAAAGAAAAAACATTGAGGCAACTAATCTGCCCATTTA
>NW_007751331.1:0-585 GCF_000696425.1 Galeopterus variegatus | reverse complement strand
AGAGATGCAACCAGATCTTGGTATATTCTGATGTTATGGGGCCAGTGGTGGAGATGTGGCAGTTAGTCCAGCCTGTGGGGAGAGTTCTTAGAAGGCCTCCTGAACTGAGTCCTGAAAGATGAATTAGAGCTATCCAGGGAAAGACATGTTCCTAGAAGTGGTAATGAAACCCAAGCAAATAAAAGTTGCACAACCAGGCTTTACTTTTAGTTCCTGGCTTCCTGGCAGTCAAGGCAAAAAGGAATAAAATGATGCGCTATTTATTTCTTACTTTTTGAGAAAAGGAACATACCTTTCTAGGAACTAAAAATGAAACTCTAGAACAGTGATTCTCAAGTTTTATCATGTATAAAAATCCCCTCCAACGTTATTAAAAATGTAGAGTTCTGGACCTCAGTTCCAGAGAATCTGAATCAATAGTTCTGGGGTAGGGTCCAGGATTCTGCATTTAAAAAAAAAAGCTTTTCCCCCCCTCATTATTATTTTTAATTGACACAAAATAATTGTATACATTTATGGGGTATAATATATTTGGATACATGTATACAGTGTGTAATGATCAGTCACTGTAATTAGCATGTCCAT
>NW_007751330.1:8884-9399 GCF_000696425.1 Galeopterus variegatus | reverse complement strand
AGTAGTAAAAGTACATGCATTATAATGTTTTCATAAGAATTAAATAAATCTGAATCTATAAAGTGCTTAGGATAACACTTGCTACATTTGTATTTGATAAGACTATTATCAAATGATATATATCATAAAAATTTCCTGTTATTGCCTAAATATAGCCAAAACCTGAAAAAAATAGGACCATTATTCTTTAAAAAAAAAAAAAAAAAGTCGATACCATGCTTTTCCTATCAAATTAGGAAGAATTAAACAACAATGAAAATACCAATGCAGTAAAAGGAATGATTGGATTGGCATATTCTCGTACTCCTGGTGCATAGACAAATTGGTACAACTACTTTATATTATTTCATCATATTTTCATGGAAAAGAATAGAAGAAAATACACCAGAATTAAAATAGCGGTTACTGCTGTGAAGCATGTGCTATTAAGCATTATTTTGCAGATACAAGAATGCCTAGAATGTGATTCTAAAGCCCATATGCAAATACTCACAGCACAAGCTATAAATATCATG